>NW_015638612.1:117486-129304 GCF_001515625.1 Sinocyclocheilus rhinocerous
ACACACACACACACACACACACTCACACACACACACACACACACACACACACAGAGAGATGTGTTCTTATGCTTCCTGTGTAAAAATAATAACACTAGCTGTGTTTCCATCCACCTATTTTTAGGCATATTTTGGAATATCGCATTAAAAAAATGCTGAATGGAAACGCCAAGATGCGCATAAATTGTGAAAATGCGCATAAAAAAACGTATAATATATTATTCATCCGATAAGAAAAAATGTGCTTAAAGTACGATGGAGACACATTTACCAAATAAATTCCACCATGCGCATTAAACTTTTTTCTCAGAATTGCTTGATATAAAGTCAGAATTGCGAGATATAAACTCTCAATTGTAAGAAATTAAGTCAAAATTGCGAGATATAAACTGACAATTCTGACTTTTTTTCTCAGAATTTCGTAATATAAACTCCCAATTATAAAGTCAGAACTGCGAGATATAAATTCGCAATTCTGAGAGCATATCAGTCTTTTTTTCCCCTCAGAACTGGACATTATAACTTGCAATTGCGTGTTTAAATCTCACAATTCTGAGAAAAAAGCCAGAATTGCAAATTGCAATTTTTTTTTCTCAGAATTACCTGATACAAACTTGCAACTGCAAGAAAAAATAGAAAACAAAATTGTGAGATAAAAAGTCGCAGTTACCTTTTATTTTAAAAATTCAGTGGCAGTAACTGGCTTCCATACAAAGAGCTACTCGCCTCTATAGCTTATCATACAAAACCGAATTTGAATGGTTTAATGTTTTCACCTTAGAAAACACTCGGAGCCATGTTCACCTGTTTTAGAGTCACTTGTTCTTCTATCTCGTGTCGTTTAGTTCATCATGAATCTGGGAAGATCATTCCACCGCTGAGGAACAGTGACAGTAAAGGTCCTGGAAAAACCACGAGGTGCCCCAGGTAAAAATAAAGTGTACTTGAATGCACTAAAAATACTAGAATTACCTGAATGAACTGCAAGAAAAAATAGAAAACAAAATTGTGAGATAAAAAGTCGCAGTTACCTTTTATTTTAAAAATTCAGTGGCAGTAACTGGCTTCCATACAAAGAGCTACTCGCCTCTATAGCTTATCATACAAAACCGAATTTGAATGGTTTAATGTTTTCACCTTAGAAAACACTCGGAGCCATGTTCACCTGTTTTAGAGTCACTTGTTCTTCTATCTCGTGTCGTTTAGTTCATCATGAATCTGGGAAGATCATTCCACCGCTGAGGAACAGTGACAGTAAAGGTCCTGGAAAAACCACGAGGTGCCCCAGGTAAAAATAAAGTGTACTTGAATGCACTAAAAATACTTAAATACAAGCCAGTACATTTGTAGTACATTCTTATTTTTTTGTGCTAAATAAAACTGAAAAAGTTATACACTATAAGTTCAATAATTAAAAGTATATTTCTACTTCCGTAATACTTCAGTGCAATTGCAAAAGTATACTAAATACCACTGATATTTAAATTGATTTTTAGTGCATTGAAATAAAGTATACTACCACAAAAATATGACTTTTAGAGGACTTTTACATTACATTACATTTAGTCATTTAGCAGACGACTTACAAATGAGGACAATGGAAGCAATAACTAATAATAATAAAATAAAAATTAATACATTTAACTTTTATTAGTATATCTCTTAAAAGTGTGCTTTGAATGATTTAAAAATTAGTTCAATGTTAGAACACTTTTATATAGCTATCCTAAATTTAAATTAAATTGATTTTATTTGAAAAATGTTAGTAATGTAATAGTTATAAGTACATTTTCTCAACTGTGCTACTTAAGTACGCTTAATATAAATACACTAATAACAATAAACTTTAGTGTAGTCAGATAAAATACCAGAAGTGGTTTATAACTGCATTGCTTACAAGTGTGCTACAATTGCTTTACAGAAAATTCTTGTGGATTTTTATATATACTAATATATATCACTAAGTTCTGTTTGGATTTTCATGAAAAATTCAGTAGAAATGTATTACCTATAAATGCACTAATTGCACATGATTGGATTATTCATTCATATGCGTTTAAATGTGTTCCAAAATTCACAATTTAACAGTAAGTATACTTTTAGCATAAAGTACTTGAAGTGCTATATTTTTTATGTGGAAAAAAGTGCTATTAATGACATAGTAATAGTGTACTTGATTGTACTATTTGCACCACTAACATGTTAAGTATATCATATAAAGGGAATATTAACATATGTACAATACATTTGAAGTTAATTATTTATTTAATGTATAAAAATATGTGGGCAATACATTACAAACACATTTTGTATATATTCATTATATAGAACCAAAATAGCACAGTTGAGTACTTCTTAAGATTATCTTAAGAAGTACTGAATAATAATTTTTTTTTTAAATGCACACATTAAAACAAGCCAGTAACTGTGTTGTCATAATTACGTGAATTATGCATTTCTGTGGCAACACTGCTAAGACCAAAACAGGTCTGCGATTCAAGGAATCAGCAGTTATTTTTGCATTATTAAAATATTAACAATCAGATATAATAATTATTAATTATTAATTATTACAGAAATAGTGCAAAATACCTGCTTAAGTTTACAAGTAATTATGAGTCCTGCTAAGACATGAACATGTTCAAATAACAGCTGATATCCCTGTTCATTCATCATTATAAATGTCTTTACTGTCACTTTAGGTCAATGTAATGCATAAAAGCATTAATTTCTTTAAAAAGTCTAATTTACCCCATACATTTGAATGGTAGTGTATCACGGTTTCCACAAAGATATTGTGCAACACAACTGTTTTCAACATTGATAATAATCAGACATGTTTCTTGAGCAGCAAATCAGCATATTAGAATGATTTCTGAAGATCATGTGACACTGAAGACTGGAGTAATGATGCTGAAAATACAGCTGCGCATCACAGAAATACATTACAGTTTAACATATATTCACATAGAAAACAGCTGTTTTACATTGGAATAATATTTAAAAATTTTTACTGCATTTCTGATCAAATAAATGCAGCTTTTGGTGAGCAGAAGAGACTTTTTAACTCAAAAACATTAAAACATCTTAATCCAGTATTTTGTCCGTCAGTGTAAATGCATTGTGGTTTATAATCTCGGTTTATAATTTGGGTCTTAGTGTTGTTTCCTAGTAAATCAGGAGAATCTGTGTGTTTTATTTGGACTTTTGTTTGTATGATTTTGTGGAACGTTGAATTCCAGCACAGATTCACTGACACACACACACTGTTCGTGATTCAAAGTGATTTAGTTTATTTGAAGATAAAGACACAGAGTCAGACTCAGACACACACACATACACAGAGTCAGAAACACACACACACACTCAGAGGCTAATCCGGATCAGATCAGGTGTCAGATCAGTGCTCAGATGCGTCACACTGACGCACTATAAAAGCTTCATGTGGAAAAACCAGCTTCATGCAGTAAATCAAGCTCGCGTTTCACTCCATTCACTGAACCAGCGGCCAGGGTTGCCAGGTCTTCGCAAAAAACCCACACAATTTGCTACTCAAAACTAGCTCAATCGCGTCCACCGATTTTAAGCCTGGTTTATATCACCGTCCCTTTAAGACAAGCCATGTCACTCAGCGGCCATCTTTAAAACGCCTCTCGGGCATGCAATTGCAGCTCCTATCTCTTTGAATGAGGAAACTTCAAATTTTCCAAAACTGTTCGCTAAGCTTGCGATTAAAGGGTTAGTTCACCCAAAAATGAAAATAATGTCAGTAATTACTCACCCTCATGTCGTTCCGAACCCATAAGACCTCCGTTCATCTTCGGAACACAAATTAAGATATTTTTGATGAACTCCGAGAGCTCTCTGACCCTCCATAGACAGCAAGGATCCTAACATGATCAAGGCTCAGAAACGCAGCAAGGAGATCGGTAAAATAATACATGTGACATCAGCGGTTCAACCGTAATTAAACAAAGCTACGAGAATACTTTTTGTGCGCAAAGAAAACAAAAATAACGACTTTATTTCATATTTGAAATCACCAAACAAATCTGACAACAACTGTATCATAAATGTTGTTTATTTTTGCTCAAATGGTGTTATAAAAGCGTATTATTACAGGCCAGTGCACATGTGTGGTCCTAAACGCGCATCTCAGAACACTGACTGTTTCTATAACAACTGGGGCACTTCTAACGGCAGCTGCAGTGACGCGCTGACTTTACCAATTAGTGATTGGCTCTTTTGCTCAGGAGGCGGGGCTTCGTTCGATACAGCCATACTGAGTGTTGTATTTTTCTCCATTCAAAACTATACGAGTGACACGTCTTGGGTATTCTATAGTCTTTGTTTACACCCCCGAGCGATCGGGGGCGTGGCCCAATTCAAGGCTTGTCGTAAAGGATCTTTGTCCAAAAAAATCTCCATTTGATTGTCCTCCATTTGTTTTTCTTCTCTAGTCGCGTTTGATCTGGCGAGTCTCCGTGAGATCTCGTGTCACTGTGAAATCGTTCCTACAATCATCAAGTGTGTGGTCTCGCGGTCTGCTCGAATTGTCTAGTGTGCACGTTCAGAGGATTATAAGCTAAAAATTGGTTGAAACGGTCTTCATGTCTGGGGTCTCCCATGGTCTAGTGTCTATTGTCTCTATTTCAGAGTACCCTAGCAACTTTTTCCTTCCAAAAGCACCTAGCAACAAATTTAGCTATTTTTATAATTTATTTGGCAACTTTTAGCAACTTTTTATAAGTGACTCAAATGATAAAAAGACACATTTATAATTTAAATTACACAAAAAGAGAAAAACTGCCTATACAACATTATCCGTTGTAACCCGAAAACACAAAATACAATACGTAATTAACAATGCAGGTAAAAAAACCTGTAGAAAAATCAATACAGAAAATTCCTTCATAACATAGTAGATAGTGCCCTATTTTATAGACTTTTCTTAGAGTGTAGCACACTAACTAACTACTAATACACTGCTTAAAATATACTTTTTCAGAATGTCTAGTTTTACTTGTGTACTAGCTAAAAAAAAAAACTTAAAATCGGTAAAAAAATTTGTACGTTTTCAATAATTCAATGTATTTAAAAATAGTTATTTATATTTTAATATTTTATTAAGCATTTATATTATTTTACGAACAAATCTAAACTAACATATATAAATATATATTTTTTGCTGAGATTTGATGCAGTGACAATTTTGCAAACTTTAGCAACAAATCAACCTTCCTTTATCAGCTTCCCCTGAAAATTAGTTGGCAACCCTGAATATCACGTTATTAGGGTCGCTCCAAACCGCTCCAAAAACCGAGGACCTGGCAACACAGGGCTGCACACTGCAGGGCCGTAACCACCATAGACATTGAGGGGGACAAGTCCCCCAATAATTAAAAATGGCCAAACTGTCCCCCCCAATATTTGAAACTCTTGCACTGATCCGCTGCACTCCATTACGCAGCGCTCTTGTTAGGAAGACAAAAACCTTTAAAAGTTATATCTTCAGCCTGCTCAGCAGTCTAACAGCGCTCGTCAATGTCACAATAACTGAGATGGCCAATCAAATCAAAGTAGGCGGGGTTTACCGTTCACAGAAGCAGACCGCGATTTCCAGCGCGAAGCGTCAGTTTACCGTTGAAACAAGACAGCGAGGTAAGATATGGAAGTATCAAATCAATTAATATTAGTCAACTGTTTTTTACTAGTGATGGAGGAGTGAAGCGTTCTGAACCAGCGAAGCATTCAACACAATTGTATCGGAGAAAGGTTTATTACTCCAAGCTTCTCAAAACGGTTTATTCTGCGGCCATCTAGTGGTCATAAAAATTACTAACAACTTCCAAAGTGTTATGTTCCATTACAGCCACTGGTTTCACATCTGGTTCTACAACTGATTCTTTGTTTTATTATATTTTATATAAATCATTTTTATTGTCAAAGTCATTCATTTGTGTCGGTGTACTGGCACTAAAATAAGTAAAATAAATAAAACATAAATTCATAAATTAAGTCTATGATCTAACTCTGGCCATGAAATAACAGTCTAAGGAATGAGGCAAAGTTCATTTTGAGTTTAATATATACATTTCAATAAAAAATAATAAAAGAAACAATGCTAACATATTATAATGTAATATAATGTAAAGTAAAACGACGTTTCGATTTTTACTGGAGTCTCTTATGCTCATCAAGGCTGTATTTATTTGATCAAAAATACAGAAAAAAATAAGTAATATTGTGAAATATTAAATATTGGATTCCTATGTGAATATATTTTAAAATATAATTTATTTCTGTGACGCAGCTCTGAATTTTCAGCATCATTACTCCAGTCTTCAGTGTTACATGATCCTTCAGAAATCATTCTAATATGTTGATTTATTAACAGTATTGAAAATGTTGTGCTGCTTAATATTTTTTTGGAACCTGTGATACTTCTTTTTTTGATTCCTTGATGAATACAATGATACAAAGAACAGCATTTATTCCAAATAATAATCTTTTTAAACAATATAAGTCTTTACTATCACCTTTTATCCATTTAACACATCCTTGCTGAATAAAAATTTATTTATTTTTTAAGACTGGAGTAATGAGGCTGAAAATTCAGCTTTGATTCACAGGAATAAATTATATTTTAAAGTATATTCAAATATAAAACTGTTATTTTTAAATTGCACATTTAAATGTAATTTTTATCAAAAATTTTTTTAAAACAGACATGTGTTGGGCTTGATTCAAGTTAATGCACAATGAGGCATTTTTATTTCTTATTGAATAGACAATAAACAGTTTATATTCTAAAATCTATTTAAAGGTTGTGTTCTGTGAAAATTAAATAACATTTGGATGTAAATGGTCAATTCTCCTAGAAAGACTTATCCTCTGTTCTTCCCGCGATCCTCCAACTACTCCTTGGAATCTGTTCCACGATCTCCACGACACCGGTATAAGACACACATCATCAGAACTCAGATAAGAACCCTGGAATCATTCACTGTGTTTCTCTACTGAATTCACCTAGAAAGACTTACCCTCTGTTCCTCCCGCGATCCTCCAACGAGTCCTTGGAATCTGTTCCACGATCTCCATGACACCGGCATAAGACACACACCATCAGAACTCAGATAAGAACCCTGGAATCATTCACTGTGTTGACACTCACCTGCCTGGTGCAATCAAGACAATCATTAACCAGTCGATGAAGGATGCAGTTAAACCCGTAGAGAGTTCTTCCTGTTCTCCAGCAGAGGGGGTTGTGGTAGCAACATCCATTCCACCACACTAGTATCGATCTGATACCATACCAACGCTAGTATAGATACTATCGATATTAGGATCGACCGCCCACCGCTAGAAGAAGAAGAAGAAGGGTTGCTAATGTAGACAAACTCATTCAATCTCAGTCGTGTGTGGAGTAAAATAGTTAATTAGGCAAATAAAAGCTCAATTGAGAAATTTAAAAGCCCCAAAAGCAATTATAATACTTCATGGCTTTTAGATATTAAAACTAAAATTATAAAATTACATTTATATCAAGAAGCAAAATGAAATACAAGAATAATAAAAAAGGTAACATTTAATCAATAATTACTCAGAGCAAATACAAAAATGAGCTGGATCTCTCTCTCCTACTGACTTACAAGTAGGGATGGGTATCAGTAAGGTTTTAATGGTGTTACTGTTCTTACAATCCTGCTTATTAAACATATTGAACATAATATGAAACCCATAAGAAAGCACAATGATATCATTTATATAATGAAGCAAAATAAAATACAAGAATAAAACTTTTTGACATTGTTCTTTGGGGAGGAATGGGTATCAGTAAGGTTTTAATGGTGCTCTTGTTCTTACAAACCTGCATATTAAGAAAATTGAACATAATATGAAACCCATAAGAAAGCACAATGATATAATTTATATCATGAAGCAAAATGAAATACAAGAATACAACTTTTGGACATTGTTCTTTGGGGAGGAACTCCATCTTTGAGTTGTTCTGAATCTCACAGTTGAATCTGCTGGTTTTGAAGATGAACTTTATTCACTGTGAAAACTTTAGATAATGTTTCTTTGTCATGTCACTTGTTATGAGATGATATTTTACTGCTTGATACATTATTGTGTCACATTTGGTGATGACGCAAATCAGATCTGAAAGTGCTGGATCTGAAGATGATCTACTTACTATGAATGTTTTTTGTATGTCTGTGTAGAGAAGATGAATGATTGAAACACTTCCCACATGCAGTGCAGTGATACGGTTTCTCTCCAGTGTGGATCCATGTGTTTTCAGAGCTGATGACCGACTGAATCTCTCGTCACAGTGTGAACACATGTAAGGTTTCTCTTTTCCTTTGTATGAACTCTCAGGTGTGTTTTCAGGTATGAAACTCTCAAAAATGTTTTCCCGCATTGATCACATGTGTACAGTTTCTCTCCAGAGTGGATGTTCATGTGTCTCTTAAGACTTGATGATTGTGTGAAACTCTTCCCGCACTGATCACAAGAGAACGGTTTCTCTCCAGTATGAACTCACATGTGTGCCGTAAGGTGTCCTTTTTGTATGAAACTCTTCCTGCACTGATCACATGTGTACGGTTTCTCTCCAGCGTGGATCATCTCGTGTGTTTTCAGATGTGTTAACTGAATGAATCTCTTGTCACAGTGTGAACACTTATAAGGTTTTTTTGTCGATGTGAAAACCTATTTCCACACAAATGACATGAATGTGGCTTCTCCTTTGTATGAACTACCAGGTGCTGTTTCAGGACTGAATCTCTCAAAAATCTCTTCCCGCATTGATCACATGCGTACGGTTTCTCTCCAGTGTGGATGTTCATGTGATTCTTAAGGGTTGATGATCGTGAGAAACTCTTCCCGCACTGATCACAAGTGAACGTCCCATAGACTCCCCATGTTAAAATGCCCAAATTTACAGCTGAAAAAAAAGTGTTTACAGCCTGGTACAAAAAGTGGTTTTGGTCTATATAGCTAATTTTGCCCTTCATGTCAACTGTAAGGGGGGTGAATTTTTTTTATAACTCATTCATTTAAATTATATTAAGCCTTAAAGTTCTGCATAATTAAGGGTGTGGCCACTTGAGCGACAGGTGGATTGCCGCTGCTGTCACCACCGTCGAGCTAGGTGGGCGTGGTTTCAGCAAGCCCACTTTGAGCTTCAAAAACGCTCTTCAGAAACCTACGGGTGACGTCACGGACACTACGTCCATGTTTTTATACAGTCTATGCTAGAATCACGTGTACTTAAACTGAGAATTGTATTTATTTTAACTAAAGAAAGACAAGTAAATAGTAATAAAATAATAACAAATAAATAAATGACAAGCAATAGCACAAACAAAAACAATAACAAGATACAAATGAAACTAACAGTACTTTGTTTTTCAGGTAGGTCTAACTATAATATTTAGGTACAGAATTACTACAGAAACTGAATAATCTATTCAACTGTAAAATAACACTGGATAGCCTTCACTGTATAAATAAACAGTAATGACAGACAGCTGCTGGTTTATTTAGGCTGCTGTCTCTTTAAGACCTAATGCACGGATCTAATATACATGTGTTTTGCTTCTCAATGGTTTACATTCACTTAATAGCCTATATATCGACAATTTTTAATATAAACCCAGGGCTTAATTTGGGTCAGAACAAGCCGGACCTGGATCCGGCACTTCCGAAATCCGATCCGGCATTTTGGCGGATCCCCATCCTCACGCATCAATGAAAGACGCTCGTGCCAAGGTTATTATAGTTTTGCATTTTTAAATCTGTTTTTATTTTAATACTGTTTTCAATGTTGCTATAAAATTCAGTTTAGTTTTTATTAGGTTCATTAATAATTTAGTTAATTTTAGTTTAGTTTTCATTTTATTTTGTGAACACTTTCCTATTTAGTTTTTATATAGTTTAGTTTGTTTTAATTTTAGTTTTAGTAATTTAAGTTTAGCAGAATTAACAGAACACTTCCAAAATGCAGACCAAAGACATTTCAATTTAAGCTTATTGGAGCAAACCTCTAGCCACACAAAATTAAAGCATGTTGAGATTGGTTAGATGGTAAAAGTATACAAATTTATGCCAAAATGAAGCAGTCAAGCCTTTTTACTCCATAAACGTACACAAGCTGCGCTGCGATTGAGGGTCTCTGCAGTGTTCACTGCTCCTTTCTCGCTAAGCGTGGGATATTTTTTGAAGTTCGCTGTTCATTCCGAACACCAGGTAAATTTCCCTCTCAACCTCCAATGCATCGATTGTCCCTTATTCCTTTTACAGTGAACTTGACTTTATTTTCATTAAATACAGTTCTTAATACAACATATTTTATCGTTTAAACATGTATTCAATATTTCTTACATTTAAACTCGTTTAACATGCATTTTAGAAGTAAAAATTAAACCTAAAAATGTAATCCTCGTGAAAAGATTGGTGGTTTAGGTGACTGATATCACGACCCTTTAGTTTGCTTTGCATAAAATAAAATGATTTACAGCAAAGAAACTGTTTCATAGATTAAATAAAACATACACAAACCTTTATTTTACCACAGAAATGCAAGTCGGCGGCACTGAGAACTACTCTCACCTGAAGAGGATGCAAAATATCTGTTGATTTACTGTCCTGTACCAGCAGCTGGGTTACACAAAAACTACCCAAACACTAAAAAATGTTGAAATAAAATAACCACGATTTTTTTAGAGTACATGTGCACACTTTAAAAGCAACTGATGCAAGCTGCTAATCACTTCAGTTGGTCCATCAATGTGATGCGCAAATGTTCCGTTACCTCTCCCTCCTCTGATTTACAAATTAAGCACTGTATAAACCAACTGAGTTTACGTGATTTCAACTCCCAATTTCACATTTAAAGTATATTTTCATTTTTTTTTAAAAATCATTACAAATATCAGTATTCAACGTTTTATGTTTAATATATCAAAACATTATCAAACAATATATAAAACTGTGTGAAGCTGTATAACCGGCAGCATTATTAATGAAGAATAAACACCAACCTGTTAGTTCTTCAGTATCTTCAGTGTGTTTGATTCTGCAGGGCTCTGGATCTCTCATCTTCTCTCTGTCCTCTTTAATAAACTCAGTCTTTGATCAGATTTCAGCTCTTCCTGATGATTTGATGCTGGTCTGCACTGATAAACTGATGGAGATATTTACTGCTGAATTGCTGAATGTCTGATTGCTGTGAGGGGCTTCACTGAACATGAATTTCTGTGTGGAAAAGCAGATTAGCCAAAATAAACAATAATTATTCTCTTAAGTCGTGATGTAAGGCAGTGGTTTTTGGGCCAATATAGTAATATAATATCATAATATAATGATTCCCAAAGATACAACTCTAAATGCTGTTCCCGTACTGAAGTTTGTAGTACATTCCCAGATTGACTTAATGAAGGCGACATTTTGCCAACACCTCTCTTCATATGTACACAGTACACAAACGCAATGTTAAAACACTCTACCTCAATTACCTCTCTTTATACAAGTACAGAACTCAGACAAAAATACATAAATGCTGTAATTCACCAAAAGATTTTTTCTTTTTTCAGATTCCAAAGTTGTAGCTCACACATTCAGTGAGTCAGTCTGGCCGCTAGCGTTTACTACAACATTAGGCGCTTTCGCGCCGCGTAGTTCTAGGAACTAGCCAGCAGGGTCGTTCTTAGAGAACCAGTTAGCTAGAAAGTTCATCTCGCAACAGTATATGTTGCAAAACAGTGCTGTACTCGATGGAAACAAGGCAGAAACGACCGTGCATTTTGTT
>NW_015638613.1:0-302 GCF_001515625.1 Sinocyclocheilus rhinocerous
AGATAGATAGATAGATAGACATAGATAGAGTAGAAAGACAGATAGATAGATAGATAGATACTGTAGAAAGACAGACATATAGATAGATAGATAGATAGATAGACAGACAGACAGACAGATAGATAGATAGATAGATAGAGACAGACAGACAGAGTAGATAGATAGATAGAGTAGATAGATAGATAGATACTGTAGAAAGACAGACAGACAGACAGACAGATAGATAGATAGATAGATAGATAGATAGATAGATAGATAGAGTAGATAGATAGATAGATAGATAGATAGATAGATAGATAGAC
>NW_015638613.1:438-543 GCF_001515625.1 Sinocyclocheilus rhinocerous
AAGACAGACTAGATAGATAGATAGATACTGTAGAAAGACAGACATATAGATAGATACTGTAGACAGACAGACAGATAGATAGATAGATAGATAGATAGATACAGA
>NW_015638614.1:0-174 GCF_001515625.1 Sinocyclocheilus rhinocerous
TGTAATGTCTGCTTAGGCCAGATTTATCCAGATGATATTTTATTGCTTGATGCATAATTGTGTTGCATTTGTTAAGGACACAGCATCAGATCTGAAAGTGCTGGATCTGAAGATGATCTACTTACTGTGAATGTTTTTTGTATGACTGTGTAGAGAAGATGATTGATTGAAACA
>NW_015638614.1:393-505 GCF_001515625.1 Sinocyclocheilus rhinocerous
ACAGTGTGAACACTTGTACGGTTTTTCTCCAGTGTGAATCCTCTCGTGCAGTTTTAAATGTTTAGCAGAAGTAAAAGTATTTTCACACTCAAAGCACATGTACTCTCTCACA
>NW_015638615.1:0-562 GCF_001515625.1 Sinocyclocheilus rhinocerous
TGTAGACAAGAGGCCACACCTTAGCAGTTTGTATCTGCTTGCATATTTGAATCTGAGATGTTGACTATGGTCTAGGATAGTACAGTAGTTGCTCTCGGCTACAACTGGCTACTGCTTCATGCTTGTTATTTATATGAGGCCAATACACATAAATCATAACGGATCAGTAGATTTACTGACCATTTATGCTTTAGATCTAATACCATTTTTTCCACTAGACATCAGCTACTGGGTTTAGATTCATGTGTTTTCTTTTCAGGGTCAGATTTGATTTGAGCGCTTGTAGTGTGAGCAGACAGCAGTTCAGTTGCGGGGCCCTGGGCTCCCCCACCGTCTTGTATGTAAAAGAGGCCACAGTAGGATTTAGGGGCCGTTTACACGACAGCGTTTTCAGCCGAAAACGGGAAACTTTGTATGCGTTTTGCCTGTTCGTTTACATGACAACGGCATTTTGGGGACTGAAAACGCATATTTTTGAAAAGGGGTTTCAAAGTGCAAGTTTTTGAAAACGGCACTGTTATCGTTTCCGTGTAAACACCCAAAACGTGAATCTTTGAAAACG
>NW_015638615.1:880-1646 GCF_001515625.1 Sinocyclocheilus rhinocerous
CCTACAGGTACTGTTTACTAACAAGGTGACAGCGCCAACTACTGGCCTGGCATACGTAATACAGCATTTTTGGCCGTTTTCACGGATATGTGTAAACGCGAATCGTTTTGAAAACGTTGTCGTGTATATGTGAAACTTTTTAAAAACGCAAGGGAAAAACGTTTTCGTTTTTGACTACATCGTTGTCGTGTAAACGTAGCCTTAGTTCTGAGCTCCTCTGAACATTGATAAGAAGGCTATTTTGTGTAGTTCGTTAAGAAAAAAGCAAGGCTATGTTTCACTTTGTTTTATCTCCTGCATTTCTGGAGACTTGATTTTGTTTAAAACATTAATAAAAGAAAAAAAAATTCTAGGTATTTTCACATTTTTCAATTATGAAGATGTTTTATGAAAATATCAAGGAAACACAAATCAGAGGTTTAAAAGTTGTGGTAAATTTATGGTAAGATTTATTCTGCAGTAAGGACACTGATAAATCTAGCATAGCAGCTGTGATTGCCAGCTGTAAAAAAATACGAAATTACAGTGTTTCAGGTATGACGTGATGCATATATATTTCATAAATTATAACCATACATTTTTATTAAGGGATATAATGTAAGTGATATAATATAATATACCAATCTACATGAACTACCAAAATCTACTTAAAATGTACTGATTAACACCATAATAATACAGGTGGTACAATAGAAAACAACATAATGAATCAGAGTTCTTTGTAAGTAGCCTGTCTATAAATCATGGCTTATATTCATATAGTGCA
>NW_015638616.1:0-201 GCF_001515625.1 Sinocyclocheilus rhinocerous
TGTGGTGAAATGTTTTTGTACATCTGTAGGACAACGAATGCTATCAAAAAAAGAGGATAAAGGAGATGAGTTAGCTATTCTGGAGAAACTAATAGATTTTCAAGCTAAGGGGCACAAACGTTTCAGAAGGAGAACAAAGAGCATAACGGAAAAACCTTTGCTGTGAGACAGTTGCAGAAAAAGGAAGTAGGAGGAGTCTGA
>NW_015638616.1:681-927 GCF_001515625.1 Sinocyclocheilus rhinocerous
AGTCGGATAATTTTAGTCTGCTCTCTCATGATGGTGTCGGAAGGTTGGCAAAATCTATTGGAATCAAGGGGAGCTTTAATCCTATTTTTGTCAAGCTTAAGTAAAATAATTGTTGATATTGCTGCTATAATGATAAAAAGGAATGAAATAGTCTATTGGGGGCAGCTAGTTATTATTGTAACTAGTGCATTGTATCTAATGGGAATTTTAATGTTTCGATATGGGAAAGAGGCTAACTTGTGGATC
>NW_015638617.1:0-527 GCF_001515625.1 Sinocyclocheilus rhinocerous
GCCATGAATGATGGCCTGTACAAATAAACCAATTAATAAAATAAAGCATGCACACTCTGCAAATATTACCTTCATGCTGGACCGATCTATTGAAATGTGCCTGCAGATGCGTTTGCACTTTTGCCAACCGTGTTGGTTGGAAAACTGAGGCATCACAAAATGGACAGTGGAAATGACTGCAGCATTTGGTGCACTGTATTAGTTCTGGCAGAGACCCCCCTTTTTGAATTGTAATATCCATCTGGGAAAAAATACACAAGTCACACGCAAATTATTTAGACAACCCAACAGAGCTCATATTGTCAATTCTACGCAGATTACTTGATATTTTGATGAAAATAATCCCAAGATCTTATTTGTAATTATTACAGAACTTATTTCTAATTGCTGAACTTATTTTTAATTGCTACACTTTTATGTGGTAGCTGTTATTGATTTGTAAAGTACAATAAAAAGAACGTGCAATATTATTTTTCTTACAGATACTACTACTACTAATAGTAAATGTAGTAGTAATATTAGTATGA
>NW_015638618.1:0-1535 GCF_001515625.1 Sinocyclocheilus rhinocerous
AAAAAAAATGTAGGCGGATTTTTTATTTTATTTTTCAGTGTGTTCGAAGTTCTATTGCTCAATACCAATAAGACTTACAGTGATTCTGACTGTTGAGGAACACACCTCAGAGTGTCACCTTTCAAAAGAGACCAAAACCATGTATGTACTCCAAATGGTTCAAGAACAGCATGCAATTTACTTTGGGTATGCCTTTTTTAGGCGTTTTAGGCAAATTTTACAGGAATGCTAAAGGTTAAATGAGGTTTTTAAATACATTTTTGAAAAAGAAGAAATTAACGAAAGAACGAGGATAGGGTTAATGAAACTGGTATATAAAAGGAAGGGGGAAAAGGTTGATTTAAAAAACTATATCTACTTTTATTTTTGTGCGCTCACAATATCAACAAACCGTTGTGCTTTTATAAAATAAATAGGAAAACGGGATGCGCATTCTGCCATCTCGGTCTTGAACAGGAGCGCTGAACGATGAACTGAAACTCAGCGAATTGCCTCACAGACATGATTAATATATATATAGAAAGCTTTAAATTACTACTTTAAAACGAAATAATTCAAATCGAAAATAGAAACTCTTTCATTATGTAATCCGTAAAGATGCATTTCTCTCTAAAGGCACGTCCAATGAGGAGATGGTGAGTCATTTTTTTCCATCACCATAATTGATGGATGTCTAAAATATAAAAATAAGGAAAAGCCTTTAAAAAGGCCCGATTATAATTTGCGTTTTATTTGTATTCTATATAATTAAAAAATAAAACACAAATTATAATGGCATAGGCTATATGTAAAACGTTGTGCTATATTTGTATAGCTGCTTATATTTTCTGATTTTTATGCTCCTCTGTTCTGAATACCTTAAAATTTAAAGGATTTACTGCAACGCAATTTTGTCTGATATGTGAATTATTTATGTGCCTATTAGTATTTTTTAATCCATGCCGCAAACGCTTTAAAAACCGATTTAAAAATTACTTTATTGCATTCCAGATGCTTTTAAAGAACTTTTCACAAGCAAAAAAATAAATAAATTAAGACGTCAGTGAGACGTTCAGTGAGACGAGTGCATGTTGCAACCTCATATTAAGGAATCCGTCCGAACGCCATATGTTTGAGATGCGCCTCGCCTCGCCTGAAATGTAGGCGAGAGTAGGCGGCTGCAGTGAGGAGAGGAGTGAAATAAGCGCAGTCAAGACGGACAGTTCTGCCCTCTTGAAGTGAAACAGATACCAACGAGATCAAAGGCAGATATCGCGTTATTCACACTCATGTGCTGTGCTGCTGATTAACATGATATGATTTCAGTTCTGTTGCCTTTATATAAAAATAAATATGATGAACAAGACAAAAGTGCTTGCTATTTAATTCCATTACGAAAGGCATATTTATCATTCATTTTTACTTTAATACAAACATGTATTTTAGATTTTTATAGAAATATGACAACAATCACATATCTCACAAAGAGATCGCACTGTCATAGTGTTATAGAATATTCATGCATAATTTAAATACATAATCACATGAAATCAGAT
>NW_015638619.1:0-1349 GCF_001515625.1 Sinocyclocheilus rhinocerous
ATGATTAATTCCCTTATAAAATTTAAATGAGTTAAATTCCTTACATAATGGTGGAGATAAAAGCTGGCAAATTCGACTTAAAAATTTATGACACAAAGATATTATTATGAATTTTCTCTATTTTTATCCGGAAGAATAGATGAGACATAGAGAAACAAGAGTTTTATGAGTTATTGTACCTGTTATTAGAGCATACCAGCGTGTTGAATGAAAGTGAAACTCGAGTTTGTTGTTTAGAATTTAACTGCAGTAAAAACTTTAAATATTGTCCACCGAGACAAAATAAGTCGCTCTAGAAAAGCGCATGAATAGAGAAATGAGCGTGTCCCTTGTTTTCCTCTGAAAGGCCTTAATAGTTAGATTTGTTGGTGCGTGTTCCACCTCCAAATTCGTCTATGATAAATAAATCTCCCGGCTTGACCATTAACCTAGCTAACTAATGCTCTTGCCATTAAATTCACTAAAAAAACTAGTGAACTTGAAAACGCGGTACTCAGAGAGAGTGTCCGAAACGTTATCTTTCGTTATGGGAGAATTATGAAATCTTGATCAAGTGAAATTGTGGTTAAATCCACGCGTTTTTGTCTGTATAAATATGTGCGGATATCCGCCGAAGATATCATTGACAGTTATTGTATTAATTGCAGTGAATCTGTAGATTAATTCACCTCACTCGGAACGAGTTGAGTGTTACACAGCGCTAGAAAGATAAGAATCTATAGTGCTTTTTGGTTGTGTAGTGTGAGGTGCGCTGACACCTCCTGCATGTACTTAAACTGTATATAACCATAGACTGTGTGTAGCACACTTAGTTATTGCAGGGTACATTGCCATAGCAACAGCCGTAACCCGGTAGTTCTGAGAAACTACAAATAAACCAAGCTAAGCTATTAGCATTGAAGGCTAGTGGTTAGCACGTAGCCTTTGGTGGTTTTAAATGCAGAGTGTTTTGCAATGTTTGAAGTGTTGAAGTGACTTGATCAGTTACATCTGAACTTTATCTTTCGCTCTTTCATACTGATTTCATCCTCTTTCTCTTCCTCTCCTCCCATTGAAAAGAACAGACAGATAAAAACTTTATAAACCTTATTGCAACGCGATTTTAACCAAAACGTCAGATTAGCGATCTCACAATTGGTTAGTCACGTTTGTTTAACGGTTTGTCCTCTCTCCTTCCGCTTGTTTACTCTTAGCAGTTTGAACGGCCAGAGCTGTTGTTGTTTCGTTTCGAAATTGATCCTGGTCGTGTGATTAATTCAGCTATAACTGCTCTTATAATTTTAGGAAATCAGTAGATGTTATTAATTTGCTATACTTAAGGATTTGAAATCGTTAATTTAACTTCGTAA
>NW_015638619.1:1377-1617 GCF_001515625.1 Sinocyclocheilus rhinocerous
GTAGATATTACGAATTTAAGTAATTATGGATTCGAAATTTTAATTTCACTTCATAATTAATTACAGATTTGGAATTTTCATTTCAAAAGTAATTTCAGTTCCTGCTTTCACATAGCAACAATATTTACTGATTAATTTAATTTTGAGTGCTCTCATAATCTAATAACAACAACACTAGGATAGTTAATCATTACTTATCAATAGGGCTCTGAAATCTTTAATGGCATTTGTAAGTAATTA
>NW_015638620.1:0-1199 GCF_001515625.1 Sinocyclocheilus rhinocerous
CAAATATTGTCCTATCCTAACAAACCATACATCAATGGAAATCATTGGAATCAGCTTTCAGATGATGTATAAATCTCAATAATAATAAAAAAAATACCCTTATGACTGGTTTTGTGGTCCAGGGTCACATATTTACCAAGTATTTTCCAGTGTTGGGGAGTAGCTAGCTACAAGTAGCTACGCTACTAGCTTAATTACATTTTCAGTAGCTTTACAGTAGCGACGCTACTTTTAAAACAGTGTAGCTTTTCCTGTAGCTAAATACTTTTTCCAGCAAATAGCGATGTAGGCCAAACGCTACATTCCGCTTTGTGTTCTGACGAGTCACGAGCCTGTAATGCATTGAAGCAGTGCAGCGTCTTCTTCTGACTAGATCACAAACTAAATTTGTTCATTACCGCCATCTGTTGTGATATCACGCATCACGCAGCTTTACAGTCTTTTCACCGACGAGATCGTCTGATGATATTGCAAAGGATGTACAGGAGTGGATATTTCACATGAATCAATTGTAATTCACGCAAAACAAAGATTTAAATGCAGTCTACATCAAAGATTTAAAGCACATACAGGAGGTGAATAATAACCTTTTTAAACTGATTAATTTTTCTTCTTTATTGCACTCTAGATCAAATGTCCATTTTACAATGATGAACGGTCATAATATAATCTGTCCCCCCACAGTTTTGTAATGAACACTAATCGAACAGAAAATAAAATCACGATATAGTAGTGTGTGCTTATCATTTGGCAAAGGATGGTTGCGGCAGGATTCACGCAAAGCGCAGTTCACGCGTGCAGCTGATGATTGACGTCTCCATTCAGTCAGTAAATACCGCATGTGCTGTGTGAGTTTAAACTGCTTCTTTTATGACTCCTCCGTAACCAGTTTAAGTTGCATACATTTTTGTCTTACATTGGTGTTACGTTTGTAGCAATATACTAATATAACTAAAATAACTATTTAACTATACAGTATTTTATTATTGTGTGTATCGAATAGTTTACAAAATCAAGTGATTAATACACATTTTTGTCATTGAAATGGGTTGGAAAAGTGTCCCAATCAACCTGAATTCACCCTACTCTTTGAAATCATGATTGCATTACGTTGTTTTAAACCCCAAATATTTTACCTATAACTTCATTATATTTTACTTATAACTTCATTATAATTCTTAATTAATAATTATTTAGTT
>NW_015638621.1:0-336 GCF_001515625.1 Sinocyclocheilus rhinocerous
GAGGGGAGGTTAACGTTTTTGATTAAAGATTACGAGGGCACATGAGTTTAAAAAAAATAATGAAGTGCACGGGTAAATTATTTATAATAAACACTACAGTATTCCATTAAAAAATAAGAATTTTCAATTTTGATTTCATGTCCATTTAAATATAACAAAAGCAAACCTCTATTGCATCTTGCCATTTTGATTTTTGATTAATAATTAATAAAGGTGTAGGTATCTTGGTGAATGGGACCTTAAGAGCAGAAAATTCACCTTTTATCGCAATAAAAAACAAGCTTAATATCCTTTTTACGATTTTTTATGAAATATGAATTTTGAATAATCAAAATT
>NW_015638622.1:0-153 GCF_001515625.1 Sinocyclocheilus rhinocerous
AACCCACTGTGGGCGTATGAATCGCGTGCCCTGGGCGTGCCTACCCTGGATGCTGATGTCATCAGCGCGAGACCACCGTTCAAGTTATGATTTAGCAGAGGTAAGTGCAGTTGATCGTTTTATTTCAGTTAACTAGCCAAGTAAAGGTTTATC
>NW_015638622.1:325-545 GCF_001515625.1 Sinocyclocheilus rhinocerous
TAGTGTGTATTAATTGAACACTGCATCCTGTTGCACAAATGGTAAGTACAAACATCCCATTGTTCATACACTGAGTTCTCGTGAGGTCTATTCATCACTTAGCGCTGACCCTGCCCTCATAACTATAGCGTTATAGTGATGAATAGACCTCACGAGAACTCCGTATATGAACAATGGGATATTTGTACTTACCATTTGTGCAACATGATGCAGTGTTCAA
>NW_015638623.1:0-370 GCF_001515625.1 Sinocyclocheilus rhinocerous
TTATATGATCAAAATTACAGAAAAAAACGGTAATATTGTGAAGCAATATTAAATATTATTAAAATAATGGGTTTCTATTTTAATATACTTCAAAATATTATTTATTGCTTTGATCAAAGCTCAGTGTTGGAAACAGTTGTGCTGCTTAATTTTTTTGGGAACCTGTGATACTTTTTTCAGGATTTATTGATGAATGAAAAGTTATTTATTCAGCTTTGCCATCACAGAAATACATTTAATTACAATTTTAAAAGTTATTATCAGTTAAAATATTTATTTTCTTTGTGAATATATTGTAAAATGTAATTTATTCTTGTAATCAAAGCAGAATTTTCAGCATCATTACTCCAGTCGTCAGTGTCACATGATC
>NW_015638623.1:410-575 GCF_001515625.1 Sinocyclocheilus rhinocerous
AAATCATTCCAATAAGCTGATTGATTTGCTGCTCAAGAAAAATTTCTGATTATTATCAACATTGAAAAACTGTCTTCTAGATCTGAGACTGTTGCTGTAAAATAATAATAAAATAATGGGAAAATACATAGAAAATACATTATGCCTGATTAACGTTCAGTTTTT
>NW_015638624.1:0-262 GCF_001515625.1 Sinocyclocheilus rhinocerous
TGTCGATCAAATGAGCACATGATCGAATGACATCACTTTAGGGCACCAGCATGTATTCATGGCAACGCTCAGCTGCGTGCGTAGTGACAGTTAACGGTCCTCGGTGATTCCTCAGACATGGCCTTGAGTTTTCGCTTTCGTTGGTCGAAAAGGTATTTATACTTTTATATTTGTAGACATTAGCTACCGTAATCACTGTGTATCTCGTAATGCTTACATTTTATGAAAAGTTTACCTTTTTAAACGTTTGCTGAAGTTGTCC
>NW_015638624.1:648-1266 GCF_001515625.1 Sinocyclocheilus rhinocerous
GAATGTGGATGGATTTTTATAATTTGACGAATATTCGAATTTCTAATTTTTTTTTTGACAGCCCTACAGCACTGTGCTCATAAACGCTACTTTATAAAATGAAAATGCCATTGAAACTTTTCTGAAGACAGTCAGTTCTTTTCAGAGATACATTCATATAAAAACACCTGGGCCACATCATTGCTTGAATTAATAAGAATGAGAAAAGTGTGAAAAATATAGCCTATATCGTTGAAAATGTACTAGGAAACGCCACTGATGACTTACCAGCCTATGCGACAGCCCCAGCCCAATTTAACCCCTGATCGCACCAGTATGAAGGCATTTTAATGTTTAAGATTTATAAAATGTATATATAATTTTGATACCAAGGTAAAAACTATACTAGGCTAACTAAGGTCTAGTATTATTCAGGTAGAGCCTGCAAAAGAAACTGCATAAATTAATCAAATGTAAAATAACACTGCACAGTCTTCACTGTATAAACTGATGGATTAATGTTTATTAAAGCTACTAAAGTCATTCAGTCAAGAGCAGAGAGAGATGTTTTTGTTTTTCTTTAGTATTTGATTAACAGTAGTGACAACTGAACATTGCATAAACTTTATATAAATCTTA
>NW_015638625.1:0-1064 GCF_001515625.1 Sinocyclocheilus rhinocerous
TACGATACAAAATGTATGCGTATACAGCTAAACGCGCCTACGTGTGGACGGGGCCTAAGAGTAAGTGGCGAATAGTGGATGTAGCTACTGTATATAATGCATCTATTGACGGAATAAGGTTGCGCTGGTGAGGCGAGGCTCACGCAACCTCTCCAGGAGAAATCAAAACGCAGAACACTAAGAAACTCAGCATCCTGAGGTAAAAATTCAAAATGGAAAGTTTTTATATTTAAAATACAATTAGTTAGGCAACATCACAAAACGTTTTCACCATTACAACTGTTTAATAGTTCTATAAACAGTTCAATAAGCAAAGACAATAATATTAGGTCAATTACATTTTAGGCGGAAACAGCACATCTCACAGCAACCAGCCGATTGATTCAATAAGCAAATAAAATAATATTATGTCACTTACATTTTAGGCGGAAACACAGCGCAGCATCTCACAGCAACCAGCCGATTCATTGCTGATTGATTCCGTGTTTTGAACGAATCGGTTGAGCAGGGCCGGCGCTAGCTATAGGCAGAGCAGGCGATTTGCCTAGGGCCTCGGGCTTTGAGGAGGGGCCTCCATAACCGTAGCATCCCCTATATGCCAGTCCACCAGTCAAGATGGGCAGAGATACTAGCCTCATTGTTCATTGGATATAGTTAAATTTTCACTCATCTGCAATTAAACCAATTCATGTTGCAGTTTCAAAGCGGGTCCTGCCTTCTGGATGTTTGCGTAACGAACGCATCCATCAGGTGCTGCGAACTGTGCGATGCAAATGGCTAAATAGGCACACAAAGAAGTCCAACTCCTAATGCAGGTTTGTGAGTTGTCGTCATCTATTTTAGAGTGATTGCAATGTATTCTAAATATAAACTTGTTCTGTCGATCAGCGTAATTTCTGAAAAGATCATTCACCACTTTATTACGAGTTTAAAAGAGTGCGGGCACCGTTGACGCGCCCAGACATGACGCTTTGTGTTTGCGCGTACAGTGACACTTTATTACGAGTTTAAAAGAGTGTGGGCACCGTTGACGCGCCCAGACATGACGCTTTGTGTTTGCGCGT
>NW_015638626.1:0-350 GCF_001515625.1 Sinocyclocheilus rhinocerous
AGTTAAAGTAAATAGGCTACGTTAGAAAACTGCGCGCTTTCAAGGACGCACGCATTGAATTTTTTAAATGGGCGGAATGTAGTCACACACCGGACGAGAAGCGCAGCGCCGCGTTTAGCACAACTCAGGTATTGTTCAAGACAGCAGTCCAAAACAGTTCATATAGAAGTTCACTTCAGGAATGAACAAAGTTGCATCGATGAGTTTGAAGTACGGTGTCTCTGTGTTGCAGCAGGATTTGGAACAGCATCACCGTGGACAATCTTTAACTTTAACGTCAAGTTGTTCAACTGAATGTTAAAAACCAAATTGTTAGCTGAAATATCCACAAAATAAAAAAACAACACTGA
>NW_015638627.1:0-528 GCF_001515625.1 Sinocyclocheilus rhinocerous
AGAACAAATAATCAAATCATCTACATACTGTAAAAGAGTACTGTCCATCATAAGATTCTCTAAATCAGCTTTAAGGATTTTATTAAATAAATGTGGCGAATGTTTAAACCCTTGAGGAATTCTGGTGTAGGTATACTGTTTACCCGCATATGTAAATGCAAATAAATATCTACTTTCCTCTGCTAATGGAACACTGAAGTAGGCCGAACAGAGATCAATTACTGTAAAGTATTTAGCATCAGGAGGGACATTCGTCAGTAACGTGTGCGGGTTTGGTACCTCAGCTGGCAAATCCTCTACTATATCATTGATTGCTCGTAGGTCATGAACAAGACGCCATCTGTTTTTGTCTGCTTTGATTACAGGCATAATTGGAGTGTTACAATAACTAGATGTTTCTATTAATACTCCTGCCTTCACTAAACCTTCAATAGTGTTTTTTTTATACCCGTTTTAGCATCAGGACGCAAAGGGTATTGTGACTTTATCAATCCTACATCCGAATCATGTTGAGACCATAGTTCAGTT
>NW_015638628.1:0-1354 GCF_001515625.1 Sinocyclocheilus rhinocerous
CTTTGAGACAGCATCTTTTCTGGTCTTGAGTGATTGTTTCGAGCAGGTGAACCTTTGAGAGGGGCAATCTGCTGCCACTTATACTAAATAGTCAGACACTGTCAAGTGTCAGCACTGTATTTTTTTCAGCAGCATTGATCTAAATGGGATGTGTGTATTAGTTTTCACTGGATAAATAAATATTACAGTACTACAGTGGAAAGTAGTTTATTCATAGTTAACTGTATTTTTCTAGTAGCACCCTCTACTGAGCAGTATTGTTAATTCAAGTTACCATCACTGATTTAACTTTCAGGTAGCCTACTATAAAAGATTATGCACACATCTTTGACCTTTAACCTTTAACCGATTGTGTGCACATCCTGTACCCAGGAGTTGTTTCTGCTCTTTTAAGGGTGCAGCTGCCAGCATTGAGGCAGTAAGGGGCTCCTGGCCTCTCACATGAACCGCCGGCTCTGTATTCGGTACTACCTAAAAAACAGTAAAAGAAAGACTGCTGTATTTTTCTATTTAATGCTCAAATGGCAAATGCCAAAACAAATGAACTTTATGAAGTTGTCCTTAGTTTGAAGGTTTTTTTTTTGTTGCTTTTCTGTTGACAATTTTTACAGTGTTCTTGTATTTACAGAGACAGTCAGCAAAGTTCACACTGCGAGAGGGGGGTAAACTGGGGCCCCTGGACTGTGTTGTACTGGGATGCTGCTACATCATAAATCAATGGTGAATAAAATGCCTCCACACTGTCAATTCACAAAATTTGATATAAGTGCATGTTTTAGGCACTTTCTATGTAGGTCAAAAATACTTTTTTAAATCCAGCTTAATCTTAATTACGTTTAACGATTAAAAATCGTTCAAAAATGAGGAACGCTTCACGAATTTGCGTGTCATCCTTGCGCTACTGCCGAGCCGATCTTCGGTTCCAATTCTGTTTCAACTGTTCTAATTTGCGCGCACGCTGATTGGCGCGACACTTTGACTGTGATTGGTCCATCGGGATGTTCTAATTTACGTGCACCACAATTGGTCCGGATGCGAAGCTCGCCATTTGTCCATTTTGATGTTTCAATTTGCGTTCATGCCGATTGGCCGTGTGGGCGGGTCCACAGACGGCGCGCTTTTAGAAGGGGGTGTGAGGCACGTCAGTACTGTACAGTGCTTCGGTGTGTCAGCATCAATTGTTGGATTATTGCCTTTGCTTTTTCCATCGACAAAATTACTTCGACATTCATCTTCACCATTTCTACGCATCAGGTAAGGGCCCATCGACAAAATTACTTACTTCGACATTCATCTTCGCCATTTCAACGCGATCTAGTATTTACTTCGGTGTACTTTGGTAACTGTAAGTACT
>NW_015638629.1:11894-20831 GCF_001515625.1 Sinocyclocheilus rhinocerous
AGACAAAGCAAAGGGAAATCAGGTCAGGGAGCCACAAATGATGATGTGACTCTATGAATGTAATCAATAAAAACTGGCATTGGTGATCAATCACACACGACTGCACACCGTCACACAACTCCAACCTCTTCATTAAGTTTGCGGATGACACGACTGTGGTGGGTCTCATTAGCAACAGAGATGAGACAAACTACAGGAGCGAGGTGAGCCGCCTGGCCGGGTGGTGCAGAGACAACAATCTCTCTCTGAATGTGGAGAAATGCATGGCTTTGATCAGATTGCTTTTCCCTCCACATCAAAGACTTCCTACATAGAACGAACAAGTGTTTTCTCAGTCTCTTCCGCTGTGCATGTGCTTTAGAGACGGAGGTCTGCTGAAGATCAGATTCGTTTAGCTGAAGTCCTTCTCTTGTGATTCTGGCATCTGTTACACGAGTAGCAGAAATGCAGTCTGATTATATTTGATTGTGGTTTCCTTGTACCTCACTACTGCGGCCTGTCAGTCAGACTGATGGGAGTTTCATCTAATTGTGCAGCTCTTTCTACATGTTTTCTGACATGCTCTATATCTGAAGTTTGCCTTTACATGTGAATGGCAGCAATCGACATGGATTTGGTGATTTATTTATTTTTTTCTAATGCAACATTGCCGATTTTTTCCACGGCTGGATTTTCCATTCATAATCAAAAGCAGATGACTGAGCCGATGGACTCTTGTTTTCTCTGAGATGGAGCTGGACACATTAAAGGCTCCTCTGTTGATCTGAAGCCATGCAGATGAGCATAAACACAGCATGATGTTCAATATTACTGAAACCAGCGATCATAAGCTCTAAACTGAAGTCATGTATGGACATGTTGTTTGTCTTACATCTACTGGATTATTATTGGCTTATTAATGTCAAAAACATGGGGAGGCCAGTGATGAAGATTGATTTTATTTTATTTTTTATTATTATTTTTAAAATTGTATTATTATTATTATGGCTATAATAATTATTTTACCTAAAAAAATTTAAACCTAAGATGCATTTGCAAATTCTTTCTATTGATCCCCTACACTTTAGTGAAGGAAACACATTTTTATTTGTTTTCACAATTAATTGATGGTTAGTTTATTTAATTTTTGTACATGGACAATTCACAATACATGCACGAAAAAATAATTAGCTAAATAAACAAGAACAGTTCCTCGGTGACTGTTCAAATGTCAGATATCACTCACACACACACACACACACACACACACACACACTCACACACACACACACACATTAGTTGTGTCACATATAGTTACTTACATTACACTTTATTTCACTTTACTACAAATGACTATATATGTGTATGTTTTTGTTAACTATGGCCATTAGGCCACACACCTTCATAACGTGTATCTCTGTATCTCTGATATGGATTGTTTTCTTTGTCCACGTGTTTCTCAATAAATGTTACTATCTAATTAGCCTCAAAGTGACTCAAAGGTGTGACCCTATCTGTCATTTATCTGTAGATCACATTACGATCGACCCATCGGATTAATGCTGCCATCATTAGAACTTATCATTAGAAAAGACCTTTAGCTGATTATATGTCAAAGTATTTATTTATGTATGTGTTCGCATGCCTATAATTGTTAATTTCTTTGTTAGTCTTCAGTAAACTCTTTAGATTGATTTTAGCTTTGAGCGTTATTTGAATATATGACAGGTACTGTACAACTAAATAGTGTATGATTATGAAGTGAACTTCTCTGCAATCAAAGAATTATTATGATGAATGTCACTCAATAATCATACTGTACATGTTACACACAAGCTGAATCATGTAAATAATTCTGTTCAATCAGACAGTATGTAAAGTAAAGGATTCGCTAAATAGAGTAACAAACACAAAATCATTGTATGATCTCTTAAAGTAACCGTGTCAAGATCAAGCCAAGAAATACAAACCATAACAATGGTAAAGTACGTTTCTGCTTAGAAAAGACAAGGAAATGATTCCTCTGTCAAAATAATATCTCCATGCACTGAGAAAGTGATGCAGGTGAAATCAGCGAGACATGGTGATGACTGACAGAATATTTTGAAATGAAACGTAAATTAAAATTAAACAAATGCTTAAATCCTTTAAATCATTCTAATATATTAAAATCATTCATTTAACAGTGTGTCACGGTAGCATCTGGTTTCATCATTCAGATAACGACATCAGCAATTCAAATAAGATATAATTCATATTCATATACATATAAGAAGAAGGCAACTGATCACTAGGTCTGCTTGCTATGGGTCTGTCCTTGACTAAAGTTGTGTCATTGTTGAACATCAAGCCCAGTGACAGATCCGTGATCTGCTGCCAGTGACGAGCAAGCCTGAGGAACTCACCTGGACTGCAGGTACAGGGGAAACATCTGTCCGTCTGCGTCTGCTGGACATGAAGCCTGATGAAGAGAACTGAAGAGAAGAGAAGGGTCACGTTATGAAGCATCTGATCCAGAGCTCTAGCATGTGCTGCCCGTTATCCTAATGAAGTTACTGAGCCTCTACAGCCGGAGAAAGACCGCTTCTTCACGCTTCTCCAGGCCCAAAACAAAACCCACATTGACAACAGCCTCCAAGCTCTGTGAACTTTTATTACACTCACGTGGAGTCAAACGAGATCGTTTCACAATCACTTTGCCATCTAAAAATACTGAAGCAAGACTTTGAGTTACAGAGGAAATGAACAAAGTGATATGATCATTGTTTGGTCTCTAACCCTAAGCACTCGCTTCTCTTACAGTTCACAACATACTCTTCACAAGCAGCCTGTTCTGTAACTACATTCTAATAATGTTAGGCGAAACTGAAAAAATACAGCGTTTACAGAACTCGTAAAATGACTTCTCATCTATCAAACATTTCTGTCTCAGACTTAAGGACTACAGTTCTGCATTGATAATATCATTCCTTCATGAAGAGACGGCGATCTGTAGGTCAAAGCAGGCCTCATTCCTCCAGATGCTTCCTTCACTCTGGACTGAGATCCTCTGCTGTCTGTCCAAACCTGCTTTCTGCGTCAGCGCTCACAGAACACATGCATCTGCTTCCAGCAGGGGGCGCTCCACAGCTCACTAACATCACAGTAAATTTGATTTCAAATCTTCAGCTCAGTCAGGGGTAATGAAAAGGATTCTTCTTTACTGTATCCACCTTATTTTTCAAGGCGGAAGCAAGCCGTTTTCTGTGAATGTGCGAGACTTCCGGTTCATTAGCCGCTGCAGGGAAAGAACGAGAAGAATAAGTCCAGTAAACGGGAAAACTGTTTGTACTACAAACCAGTGTGTTCATAATTAAGATAATACGTTACAATAATGTGGTAAGAAACACCAGTTTGCAATATCAAGCAGCAAAACAAGCTGTTAAATTTACAAATGGCTGCGCCCGCTCTTATAGGAAAAATAAGGTGGATAAAACACAATGAAAGTAGAGCAGTACTTATTTTTATTAATTAATATGTGACTTCATATCCTGATAAATCTCGTCTGAGATACCATGTAACTAATGTTAATAAATATTCATTCTGATCTTGAAAGTCTTTTATGGCACCTCTCCAGATTCTAGCCCCATCATACTTGTCCGAACTTCTCAGCTATCAGCAATCCTCTCGCTCTCTCAGATCCTCTGATAAACTTTTCTTGCATATACCTCGCTCTCGCTTGAAATTTAAGGGGGATCAGGTTTTTTCTGCAGCCGGT
Organism: Sinocyclocheilus rhinocerous; assembly: GCF_001515625.1. Lineage (NCBI taxonomy): Eukaryota > Metazoa > Chordata > Actinopteri > Cypriniformes > Cyprinidae > Sinocyclocheilus > Sinocyclocheilus rhinocerous. The sequence goes on from NW_015638629.1 coordinate 15,631, forward strand.
CCTCGACTATGGAACAGCATACCTCTGGACATTAGATCTGCGCCTTCCCTTCCTGTTTTTAAATCCCGCCTGAAGACTTATCTGTATTCCTTGGCTTTTGGATGAAATGTATGTTTGTGTGTGTTAATGTGTTTTGTATTGATTATGTGTTTTTGAGGCATTTCTTTTTATTCTCTTAATCTCTATATTTACTTTATTTGTATATGTACAGCACTTTGGCATACACTAGCTGGTTTTAAATGTGCAATATAAATAAACTGACCTTGACCTTGAACTTGACCTTGGAAGAGAAGTTTTGCGACACGTCTCTCAAACACAAAACCAGGAACTACGTCACAGTTTCTGATAAGAGAAAGTGAAAGAGAAGTGCTTTTGACGGTTACTCTGTCTCTCTTTCAACAAACCCGTGCACGATGGCAGAAGCCAGTATTCTAGTGGCTCAGGATGAGTTCATGTGTTCAGTGTGTCTGGATCTGCTGAAGGATCCGGTGGCCATTCCCTGTGGACACAGTTACTGTAAGAGTTGTATTACAGACTGCTGGGATCAGGAGGATCAGAAGAGAGTCTACAGCTGCCCTCAGTGCAGACAGACCTTCGGTCCCAGGCCTGCTTTAGCTAGAAACACCATGCTGGCTGAAGTGGTGGAGAAACTGAAGAAGACCAGACTCCAAGCTGCTGATTGTGTCTCTGGATCTGGAGACGTGGAGTGTGACGTCTGCACTGGGAGCAAACACAAAGCTGTCAAGTCCTGTCTGCTGTGTCTGAACTCTTACTGTCAGAATCACCTGCAACAACATGAGAGTTTCTTTAGAGGTAAGAAACACAAATTGACTGATGCCACTGGACGACTAGGAGAGATGATCTGCACAAGACATGAAGAACCGCTGAAGCTCTACTGCAGAACCGACCAGCGCTGCATCTGTTATCCGTGTTTGATGGATGAACACAAGAACCATGAAACTGTGACAGCGGATGCAGAGAGGACAGAGAAGCAGGTATGAGCTCAATGAGATTAAAACAGTTCAGTCGAGCAGCATTCAGACTCCTGATAACAGCACTGCATCTTTGGACTGTTTTTATCAGTCTGCTTACAGTCCTCTACAATCTGAGTAAATCACTCACACATGCGACCACATTTCATGCTACTAAATAATGTCTGTCTCAGCCACTGGCTAGTGTTTGAGAGGAAAGGATGCATATTGCATAAGTTATCAGGGCACGGAACAAAATGTCAAAAAAGTGAGAATAAAGCAACTGTACCACAGACAGCTGTGTTTTTACCCTATTCCCTCTGATATCAATGGATTTCCAGCATTCTCTCTGGTGTTCTGTGACTCTATAACCATAACCCTAAACCTTCAACACATGCAGATCAACATTTATAGACGGAATCATGAAATACATGCTACAGATCCACACATCATATATATATATATATATACAGTTAAGGTATCTGCAACTTAGATGACGATGATTATGATGATAATTATTATTATTATTATCATTGGGGTAAAGAGTGGGACAATCCAGTGTGTTCATGACTTCTTCCACCCGTAGCAGTAGTTCTGCTCGTTCCCTTCACCATATCGGCTCAAATGCACAAGCAAGTGGACTTATTATGGGCTCAACAGTCCTTTCAAGCTTGTCTTCCTCCATTTCAAAACATGCGTGTGCTCAAAAAGTAAAGAAATGCTTATATTATCAACCCTGTGACGTCACACGCTGTGGTACTGCAAAAGCTGTAACAAAACATCATTTTTTCTTTAAAATGGTTACATTAATTGTGTTTGTTACATATTTTTGTATTAAAGTGGAAATCAGTTTACTAAATAATATAAACTTGACTGACTGCTTCACTTCCACTTTAAGTTGTTAAAGCTGTTTTTTGCTCTGTGTTCCGTGTTTTTGGATTATCTTCTTTGTTTTGTTTGTGAATAAAAGTAATCTGCTGCATTTCGATCCACATCTCCTCTCCTCTCCTCCCCTCGTGACAGTATCACACACTGGCTCATATAATGGTGCTTTATTACATTTAATTAGCAGCCAGTGACTGAATGATGGTGGGCTCAACAACGAGGATTTTATTACTGGGTTATGTAATATTGCTGATGTGTTTATTTGAATTTTGACAGAGGATTCTGAAGGAGACGCAGAAGACGGTAACAGAGATCTGACAGGCAGAAGAAAGACGCATGTGTTCTTTAAATGTGTCTGGAAAACCTTTAATTATGTATTTGTTGTTGTTTTTTTAATTAAGTCAGCATTTTTGAACATTTGTTTTTTACAAAACTTTCATGCCCTCTGGATATTTTGTTGTATGAATATCTGAACATGCAACATGTCAAAAGAAAGAACAGAGCCTCTGCTAAAAACAAAAAGTTTATTCTAGCCTCATGCATTTTTTAATCAGCACTTGAATGTGGGTAAGTTTCATCAAAAAGCAACATTTTGAACAAAAAGCTGAGAAAATTGTTTTGTTGTCAAATACTACGTCTGGATTGGATTCAGATTGATGATCTTACAATTACATTTAGTCATTTTGCAGACGCTTTTATCCAAAGCGACTTACAATTGGGGAATACATCAAGCGATTCTTCTTAAAGAGGCAAACAGATACAGGAAGTGCTTGTAATACCAAGTTTCAGGCATTGTTTAAATCAGTACAAGCTAGAAAGGGAAGGAATAAATAAAGAGAAAGACAAAGTTTTTAGTCCAGCCTAGAGATGACAAGGGCCTGGACAAGAAGTTGTGCAGCATGCTCTGTTAGAAAGGGCCTGATCTTTCTGATTTTGTGCAATGCAAACCTGCAAAATCAAGCATTCTTTGCAATGTGGTCTTTGAAGGTCAGCTGGTCATCAAAGATTACACCAAGATTTCTGACCGAAGTCGATGGGGTAATTGTAGAAGAACCTAGCTGGATGGTGAAATCATGCTGTAGAGTTGGAGTGGCAGGGAAGACAAGAAGCTCAGTCTTTGCCAGGTTGAGCTGTAGGTGATGTTCTTTCATCCATGCCGAGATGTCCGCCAGGCAGCCTGAGATCCGTGCAGCTACTGTTGGATCATCTGGTTGAAATGAGAGATAGAGCTGTGTGTCATCAGCATAGCAATGGTAGGAGAAGCCATGTGCCTGTATGATGGGACCCAGTGATGTCGTGTATATAGAGAAGAGCGGTCCAAGAACTGAGCCCTGAGGAACCCCAGTGACCAGTTGATGTGCTTTGGATACCTCCCCTCCCCAGGCCACCCTGAAAGACCTACCAGTGAGATAAGATTAAATGATCTAAACATAGATGATAGATGGAGTCGATCGCTTCTGTGTGTGGTGCTGGCAATTACTTGAGTATTTAAATTGTTATCAGATTAGGCCTGAGCGCATTAGAGTGCATTATAGAAAAACAATCACACAAGATTTGAAATTGAGAAAAACACTGGCATAAAAACAAGCTTGTTGTGTTTTTCTCCTGCAGAGTTTCTCCGTTCCTCCAGAAGCTACAGAGCAGCCCAGCATCACCATCAGTCCTCACTTCTCTTTCAGTCATGTGGGAAAATCAGTTTCTAATCTGAAAGAAAAACTGGAGGATTTCTGCAAAGAAGAGATTGAACAGATTTCTGGCAGAGGTAATGTGTCACACACAGAAGAAACTATTAAAAAGAATATGGAAGGGATTCATGTTTCATATGGGAATCACATTAATTATGTGTCTTTATGCCCACAGTAAAATACATTGAAATTATTCCCCTCAAAGAATCGAAGACCAGGCCAGAGCTTCTGCAATGTAAGACGCTATGAAACACACACAGAGAGACTAATACGACCTCGTGATTTTCATAAAAATAAAAAAAAACTATAAAAAAGGCATCAAACCTGAGTTCACACAGTGTTATTAAAAAGACTGGAAACATATCAAAACTAAAGATGTACAGTATGTATTTGGAAAGAATATGTTTGTGTAAACTAAATGAAATAAATCTTATTTATTTTATCTTCATCAGATTGCAAGTTTCTCACTCTGGATCCAAACACAGTGAATAAATGCCTCCATCTGTCTGAGGGAAACAGAGTGGCTAAAGGCACTAAAAAAGCCCAGCCGTATCCTGATCATCCAGACAGATTTGATTATTATTTTCAGGAGTTGTGTAGAGAGAGTGTGTGTGGACGCTGTTACTGGGAGCTGGAGTGGAGTGGAGATAATGGTGTGGATATATCAGTGTCATATAAGAGCATCAGCAGGAAGGGATCGGGTAATGAGTGTTGGTTTGGATGTAATGATCAGTCCTGGAGTTTGTTCTGCTCTCCTGACAGTTACTCATTCATTCACAATAACATCCAGACTGATCTCCCTGTAAAGTCCATCAGCAGCAGAATAGGAGTGTTTGTGGATCACAGTGCAGGAACTCTGTCCTTCTACAGCGTCTCTGACACAATGAGCCTCATCCACAGAGTCCAGACCACATTCACTCAGCCACTCTATCCTGGGTTTTGGGTTGGTTATGGATCATCAGTGAAACTGTGTGACCTAACAGCAGAGATAGAAACTTGAGTCTGTGACTTGGACTCGAGTCGCACACAAGTCACAAAAGAACACAACTTGGACATGAGACCAAGTCAAGTTGCAAGTTGTTGTTGTTTTTTTTTGTGGTTATGTTGTCTGTAAGGATCATAACATCCGACTCGAGACTTGACTTTGATTTGAAGACTGACTCGTGAAAAAATGCTAGTCATTTTGGTATGGCATTGCTGATTATGTTCTGTTTTTAACAGCATCAAACACCATATTCTTCTATTCATTCCTCACTCATTCATATCTTATCAATATGTGCTGCAGCAGCAAATATCACAACAATTCATCTCTAAACACACAGTCTGCATTATTATATACACATGTGATGCATCTGAAGGCACACGTTTATCACACATTGGAAAAGTGCGGTTATATAAATGAACAACAAACAATAACAATACAGCAAAATCTTAACTTGAAAATTCTTTAGTTTTTGGAGGAACATTTCAGAACATGGCCTCCAAAGTTACATAATGATTCAAATCTTTCATTTGTGGGTGGACTATTCCTTTAACACCATGCACATAGATTTTATTTATCCACCCAGTCAGATCTGATAAATCTAACACAGGTGGCATTTCAGCTCAGGACTGTTTAATACTGGGTCCAGAATTAGTTAACAGGTTAACCACACACACA
>NW_015638629.1:21287-28333 GCF_001515625.1 Sinocyclocheilus rhinocerous
GAATATGAACACACACACACACACACACACACACACACACACACACACACACGTCAGTTTTTCTCTGAATTTAAACTTTAAATCTTCTAATTGAATACATATTTTTCATATTTAGCTGTTAATACTTAGCTGCAAATATTTATGGTTTAGTTGTTTATTAAAATACATCAGTGGAAATCCATGATGTTCAATGGACTGCTGGAGGAAGGCCGAGGCTGTCGATGACAGATTGCTGTGTGCTGCGCCTATATCATCTAGAGAAAATATAAACATGATATAAATGAGTTTTTTTTTTTACAAGATATTAACTTCCTGGAAAATCCAATAATACCAGCAAAGATGCAGGAACTGAGTATTTGTTCAGACGGAATGGAGAGGATGCTCATCATGGTGTGAACACGATGCATGGATGCTCTAGCTCTGCATGCAGCACCCATCTGAATTCTGCACAGAATATTTGTATAATAAAGTGCTATGGAAGAGATCAGCCATCACAAATGCATGCTCAGATGGTGCCTAATACCATGATTTCATTGCACCTAAGGTCGTGTCTACAGCAAACGTGACAATCAATTGAACATTAGTGCCATCTGCTGGAAAGATGTTGCTCAGCTGCAATTGTGAGGAAAAAGACCTGGGCCCGTATTCACAAAACATTTTATCTTACCACTAAGAGTTATCCTAAATGGCAGTAAAAGTTTTTAGCTAAGAGTTTTCTCTTAAAACCTGTTCATAAAGCTGCTGAGACAAACTTGTACTAAGGAATAGAAAGAAGTCTTAAGCTCAGAGTAAGGGGGCGGGGCTGACCTCGTTGCTATGGATGATGTCATCATGCTTATTAACTATGCACACAGTGATTGGCTGATAGTCTCTGTCAGAGATTTATTCATAGAAATATTGTAGAGTGGAATATTGTGTTGCCATATTCAAATAAAGGTTTAAAAATGCAGGCTAAGTGTCAGTAATTGAACAAGTATATGTTCAGCTAATTGTCAGCCTCTTACATGTGTGCTTCTCTTAAACAATTAGTCAATATGCATATGACCTTTTAATTAACAGAGTAGAATAATGATGGCTGATAGTAAGACATGCAAACATAAAAGAAAACCAAACTGGACGCAAGAACAGCTGCTACTTCTTGCCCAACTTGTTAATGAAAACAAGGATATAATCAAAGGAAAATTTGGAGTTGGGATAACCTCCAAAAACCAAAGCATGGGAAAACATATGTGTGCAAATAAATGCTAAATTATGCATTTCTAAAATGTTTATGTTTCGAGGCAGACTGCTGGCAACAGCCATTTTAGCCTGGCTGAAAAAAACAATAGAAACCATCACAGAATTTTTAATGGTTTTACTGGTTAATGGGAATTGTACTGGTTTTAATGGTAACTGTAATGGTGCCTGTTGGTCTCTACTGGTAATAGACACATTTGTGAGAAAATCAAACTGAGAGACCTCAAAAAAAGGCATTTGTCTCACAGACGTAACAGACCAGAATGCATTACATTGCAATCACAGGCTGTAATAACACATTCAAGGGGTTTGTTCAACTGAACACATGACTGACAACCTGATTTGTATGATCTTAAAGCTGTATATTATTGAATTGAAGTTTCCTTGATGAGTTTGGAGACACAGGAACTCCTGGCTTCATGACTGTAACATTTAAAACAAGCTCTTTCTGTGACACGGTATGTACTGTGGAAAGTATTATGCAAATAAACATGAAATGAATTAATCAGTCAGTCTGGCTGTCTCGACTGGTCGAATCGAGTTGGTTTTGTGAGACAGCATTGAAGAGTTGAAGTGTTTTCCCTGCTGGCTCCATGATTGGCCAGATTGTTCTGTCAGAGAGCGATAGAGGAATGACACAAATACCGAGGAAAGAAATGATGACGAGTGTTTCCTGAAACACAGAGAGAGAGAGAACTGTCCAGAGAATAAATGTTGTGAAGAGTCCTCGCTGTGACAGTAACAGCTGATGTTCAGAAGGACCGGAGGATCCTCAAACACTGCCTCTGTGTGTGTTTTGCTTCAAGAGAGCAACCACACTTCTGTGCTGTGTTTTACTTTTATTTTATATGTGTTTATTCATTTATAATCATTCAGTCGTTTTATTATACCATTTAATCATTATAGTCATTTATATACTCATTTCATTGATTTATTCATTGATTAGTTTTGTATATTATTGTTTTAATATAATTTAGTCTTATGATTGTGTGGTTTCGAGGGCTGTTGGTCTTCATGAAACTCAGGGTTTATGGGATGTTGTTGTGAAGCACTACTGGTTAGATTTGTGTTCATCAGATGAAGTCTGAGCATTGAAACATACGCAACTAAGACTATTCAATAAACTCTGCTCCTTTTATCATCCTCACGCCGTCTCCTGCTTCTACTCTTCTCTGGCTTTACTCAGTCAACTCTTGGCTGATAGAAGACTGTAAATACCATTTTGGGTACCAGTCAAGACTTTGGGTATTAGGCGATTTTGCTGAGTAGTTGTTTTGTTAGACAAAACGGATATTTTCTGAGAGGATCTGGCGTCTGGGGCTGGATCTGATACTTCTGGCGTGGATGCATGATCTAACAGTTCAGAGACTGATGCGCTGCTGTAGAACTGAAAGAGAGCAGGAGACACAGAGGAGAGTGTGTGTGTACTCAACACTGATGAGGAGCGGCTGGGTAATCTCCAGGGAACTGCACAAACAAGCGTTTCCTAGGAGACGTGATCACATGACACGAGACAGAAACACAGATATCCAGCAGTCAGACTCAGCAGAGGTTGTCATGTTTTCTTATGTGAAACGAAATGTATGGTTATTGCTGGACCTCCATCTCATGCCTTTCATTGTTGGAACAGACTGATTGACCTTTATGGGCTAATTGTCATCTAATATTTCCTTGAGTGAAATTCCCAATGTTGGTTTACTCCTTTAATCTGGAAGACACATCAGCCAACACTGTTCTGTCTGCTTTTGCTCCACCACAACAAGAAAACAACCCAGTGTTGAACAGCACAACATGAAGTGGCTGCTGCTGACTGAATCTGTACATTATAAAACATTGTATACAGAAAGAAACATGTGCTGTATCAGGATTATGTGAGACTCTTCTGACTGAAACGGTGGTGTGTAAAACTGTCAGGATTGCTCTGTTAGCTCTCTGCAGTTTACTTACTAGCATCCAGTCAATGTTTTGCTAATGGAGTATTTGTTATGGATTTTCTTCTTCCATTCAAAACTCCAGCTTTAGCAGCAGATCCAGACCCTGAATGAGAGATGATCCAGCGTCTGCTGCATTACTGCATTGCCATGAAAACGGTGGTTTTCTAACATAATGGTATTCGTATGTAAAGTGTGATTCTAGCGTACTTACATTTCCATATGAAAAAGTATTAGGACATAATAGGTCGGTTTTTATCGCATTTAATAAATGACATTAGATATGTTCAAAGCTACCACATTTATGTAATGTGTTGGAAAAAACTATAAATGCACCGCACACTGATCCTACACAAAATCCACTTGATCTGTGCATTATATTAGCAATCATCAGATGCCGTGCTATAACTAATTAATCATTCAATCACACGGGTCTGAATTCACTGACGTCAAATCTCATTGGGTCTTGTCTGTCTAATTTTGACATTGGGACAATCAAACGTTTTGGAATGAGGTGTTAGTAACTTTATGGGTTCAGGAGAAGACTTACAAACTTCTGAGATCAGGCTGAGGTTTCACAGCATCTGCAACTCATCTCAGCTTCAGATAGAGAACTACACATCTCCATCAAGTCATCTCCTTTCAGACCAATTCTGATTCAGAATGCATCATTTAGAAACACAGTATGCATGCTAATTAATACCTTGCTAAGAAGGGCATTTTGGCAGAAGTGAACATGACTGCAGTCATATTACAGCACAAATACATCTGTGACATGTGATGATCTAACGTCATCTACTATCAGATTATTTCCATTGTCTAATCAAATGCATTTCTTCACTAAAGATGTTTCAGATGCAATCAGTTGTTTGTTTCCTGTTTTCAAAGGTTTATTAACGACACGTTTGTTAAATCAGCTCTGACATTTGAGCACTTTCTCTCTCATCATCTCTCTTCAGCTGCAGTTCTGCATTAATATTCAACTTATTGTTTGCATATTTAGCAGAAATGGTAATGGAAATATTACAAGCATCTAGTTTGGGATATTGTTGGTTATAGTTGTACCAGTAAAACTAAATACTAGTCACAAATGGAATTTGGAATTAGTACATATTTCAGTATATATATATTGACTACTGAATAGAGACTAGTCACTATTGAAATAAGTACTAGTCATTTTTGTACGTTTAGAGTGCCTTAGAGTGTAAATGAGAAAGTGGCATGTTTTATAGCACATGTAGTATGAAACGATTGTCATTTGTCAAGTTATGCATCATCTTTATTTAATGTTGAGAAATCAAACCTTAAAAAAAGCTTTAAGGGTCAGAGATCAAGGCCACTGAGACACGAAAACATAAACCTGTCAGACTGAAGCATCAGACCGTCAAGAGTGCGTTTCCCAACAGCGGCGTAACTCGCTGCTAAACCACCACAGTACTAGAGAAACTAACTAGCTAGTCATGACTGCTCCCCCGAAGTGTAGGAGCTTTGTCACACATCTGTCGCTTGAGCCACGTTGGTTAGAATAGCTGTTAATGACGTCGAGGAGGTGGTGGAGTGATAACTTCTGCTAATTAATCAGTTCAGATTATTGCTGTAATGTAAATATTGAACATGGCATCTGAGGACTGCTTTGCTATGTCTGTTCTTCATTATGCTTTATTTTGTAGGTTTTCTTATCACTCCTAACCCTAACCCACTCCAAACACACACGTTTGCCATGCTGCTTGCGAATGTTCGTTGGATCTATGATTTCAGGAAACACTGAATCACTGAACTGTGATGGTAAGATGGATTGGGAGCACAGCTGGCTAGCGATGCTTTGGAGAAACGCACCCCTGGATGCAAAAAAGAGCATGACTGCAGACAGAACACAAAACCACAGCACAAATGCATGGCTGAAGGGAATTATTATCTTACTAAAACATTCGGTGAACACTTTGTTTCATGCTAAGTGAAATGAAGAACTGCTTGCTCTCTTTCAAATGACTTGTGATGGAATTCTGTGTAAATTGGCATTCAGGCGATAGTTTAAAACATTATTTCAGCCAAAAAGTCATTTCAGGTCCAAAACATTCGAGTATTCATCTTAATTCATTATGTAATTTTAGGACAGCAATCTCATCGATCAGCGAATATCTGATTAAGGCAAAAAAGGGCTAACAGTGAAGTTCTTCAACCGCTGGACTTGCATGTGATTATATGGAAGCTAAGCATTAGTTTTTTCCCTCTCTGGAAATTAAAGACGGAACACACCGTATGTAGATAACTGTGACTACATCACTGGTGTCATACCACAGGGAACACAGTGTCTAATATAAAGAATACTAATGTGGATATCTATATATAAAAGTGTGGGTTGGTACAATGTTTTTCCAAGAAGTCTCTTCTGCTCAACAAGGCTGCATTTATTTGATCAAAAATTACAGTTAAAAACAGTAATACTGTGAAATACAAACAGTTTTCTATATTAATATATTTTACATATAATTTATTCCTGTGAATTTTGAGCAGTCATCAGTCTTCAGTGTCACATGATCCTCCATAAATCATTCTAATATGCTGATTCTGATATTCTAATATTTTTGTGGAAACTGCAATAGTTTTTGTTTTATTTTTTTATTTTAAAAAAAAGATTTTTCATTAAAACGTGGAAAAATAACATTTTCTTTAAATAGAATTTATTTGGAACAATGTAAAAGTATTTTCTGTCACTTTTGATCAATTGTGCTCAGTGACCCATTTTTGTGTTGTTTTTGAGGTTTGTTTTTGGATTATTGTCCGGTTGGAAGATCCAAACATGGCCCATTATAAGATTTCTAACAGAGTCAGTCACTTATAGATTTTTTTATCTGTTGGTATTTAATAGAATCAGTGATGCCGTGTGTCTAAACAAGATGTCCAGCAGAAATATAGGCCCACAGCATTAAAAATACAGCAGTATATTTCATTGTACACATGGTACACATTTTATCCCTGTGTGCACCAAACATGATCCTCCATAAATCATTCTAATATGCTGATTCTGATATTCTAATATTTTTGTGGAAACTGCAATAGTTTTTGTTTTATTTTTTTATTTTTAAAAAAAGATTTTTCATTAAAACGTGGAAAAATAACATTTTCTTTAAATAGAATTTATTTGGAACAATGTAAAAGTATTTTCTGTCACTTTTGATCAATTTAATGCATCCTTGCCTTGCTGAATTCACTCTCTCTCTCCTTCACACGACTATATATATATATATATAAGTGCTGTCAAACGATTAATTGCGATTAATCGCATCCAAAATAAATGTTTTTGTTTACATAGTATACAGTCGTGGTCAGAATTATTGGCACCCTTGGTAAATATGATCAAAGAAGGCTGTGATTTTTTTCTTGAAACCCTCCTGAACAACATGTGGTGTAGATGCTGTTTGATTGTTTTTTTTAAGGTTTTCTGACCCCGAGACTCAATTCTGCAGCTGTGATCCTCAGAGAGTCTTTATCCACTCAAACTCTCCTCCTCAGCGTGCATTAGGACGATATAGACACACGTCCTCTTCCAGGCAGATTTGTAACGTTTTCTGTTGATTGGAAATCCTTAATTATTGCCCTGATGGTGGAAATGGGAATTTTCACTGCTCTAGCTCTTTTCTTAAAGTCACTTTCTAATTTGTGAAGCTCAATTATCTTTTGCTGCACATCAGAAATATATTCTTTGGTTTTTCTCATTGTAATGGATGATTAAGGGAATTTGGCCTTTGTTTTCCCTCCTATTTATATTCCTGTGAAACAGGAAGCCATGGCTGGATAATTTCATGTTCATAATCACCCTGGTATGCTCAAAATTGTAAATATGAATGGGAACATACTTCACAGACATTTTACTCATAA
>NW_015638629.1:28460-33069 GCF_001515625.1 Sinocyclocheilus rhinocerous
ATATTTACCAAGGGTGCCAATAATTCTGACCACGACTGTATGTGTGTGTGCTGTATATTTATTATGTATTTATAAAGACACACACATACAGCATATGTTTTGAAAATATTTACATGTATATATTTATATTAATATAATTTATATTATATATATATATTTAATATATAAACGTAACACATTTTTCTTAAATATGTACATGCATGTGTGTGTATTTATATATACATCATAAATATACACAGTACACACACATATACTATGTAAAAAAAAAACTTTTATTTTGGATGCGATTAATCGCGATTATTCATTTGACAGCACTATCTATCTATCTATCTATCTATCTATATATATATATATGTCCTGAAGGCATTGTAGTACAAAATGTTATATTTTAGATTGGACATGGTGCAGAATCACAGGCTGAAGTTCCAATTCTTGTGCCTAGTTCTTTCATTTTCACTTTACCTTGTTTGCAACTCGAATTTGTGCAAAAATACAACACAAATATCAAACGATCAGATAGAAGAGATTAATGACAGCAGCTGGCCTGCAGCTAATTAATCAGTGAACCTGTGATAGCCGAGTTGCCTCATCAGGAATCCACATGTGTGCTCTATGAGTCTGATATCTCTCCTTGGCATGTTTCTCCTCCATTTGTCGATGTTGGCTGGTGATATGTCCCCTTCATACATCAGGTTATACAAGTTTGTGGAGGTGGTGAACATGAGCTGATTCAGGGCTGAAGGAGATACAGGGATTCCAAGGAAAGAGTGAATCTTCTCAGCCGTCTCTTGAGGATAGTTTATGACATCCTCAAACCTGACTTGAAGATAGGACTCTTCAGATAAGGTAGCTGTGACTCTGAGGACAGCAGCGGTGTGAGCGAGCCACAGATGGGCCAGCAACAGCACAGGATCGGTCTCTGAACGGGATATGAGCTGCCACAGCTTCCTAAACTCCGCCGCAAACGCGGTCGGACACCTGTCGCTCACCATGTCCTGCTTGAAAATAAGAGCTAGATGCTGGGGAATGTTCTTGAGTGAGTAAAGGCTGGGTTTGCTATTATACAGCATCAGATAAATCCATGCACGAGGGTCCCTGATGACGTAGATGGCTCTCAGAGAAGGGCCGATAACTTCTTGGAGAAAGGGCAGCTTGAGAGCCCAGCTGCCACTGCAGAGATTGAGAACCACACGGGCGTTAGGATAGTCCACCGTGTGTCTCCTCAGCTCTCGGACATACTCAACGTCCCTGTCGACTCGCACCCGGCCTTTCATCTCAGCCTTGGACTCTCTCCTCTTCAGTCTCTTCCTCTTGTCCTGGGAGAGGCTCACTCTTTGGGCCAGTTTCATGTGGCTGGTGTCGTGGAGTGGGATGTTCTGCAGGAATAAGTGGGTGTTGTGAACCAGTGAATGCAGCCAGCCCTGAATCATTTTAAAACGCCCACACTGGGCTTCTGACCGCGTCCATTCACAAGCATCTACTAAAGAGTCAAATTCGAACTCTGTTTCGGGGATATCCAAGTGTTCTGTAGGGATGCGCAGGTAGACAAAGTCTGTGTTGTTGTAGAAAATGTGCTTAAGGATGTCAGATCCAGAGCCAGGTAGCGTGGTGATCACTACCGTGGGCAGAGGGAGCTGATGCTGGTCATAAAGCCTCATTTGTTTGCTAAGCTCCGGGTCTGTGGTGGCTCCGCGCCACTTCACCTTACACAGGAGCTGATCGCAGCTGTTCGAGACGAACACGAGCTCGGTTATCCACAGCATTAACACCGAAAGCAAAGCGTAACGCATCAGTCTGCTAAAGCAAACGTAAAACTTTCGCTGTAGGGTCAAAAAAACAATGGCCACACACAGTATTACCCCAGCTACGACATTCAGCGTAACTCCAAAGTCAAAGAGATGATTGTGCAGTTTTGTCTGTTTGGGGACAAGCTGCGTCCCCAAGCCAAAACGGATAACCTGATGTCTGTCTTCCACCTTAGCGTAACCCCCAAAGCCCAGATAGCTGGAACGGGCCCCAATGTCTCTGTGATTGGTTACTATAGAAACGATTTTCTCAGTGTTATTGATGACAACCGAAAGTTTGAGTCCATTCTTACTGCTTTCAATGAACCTGCAGTTGGAAACTTTAACGTAAGGCCCGTGCATCACATACACCATCCTACCCACCGAATCCGTGAAAGGGAAGGTGACGTTGATAAACTGCGTCCACCTCTTTTTAAACTCGGCCTCCTGCTCAGCCTCCTGTATTTGTGTATCAGGGCTGCGTCCCTGATTGTCAAACCAGAAGATTTTGTAATGAGCATCCCAGACATCCATCAACGCCCCATTGTACCTGTCTGTGAAACTATGGGGCACGTATTTAAAGTCAATATCAAGATTATGAAAGAATGCACTGACGACGTTCACCGGTGAGTCGTCTCTTTTCTCAACGTGGTCAAGTACCACAAGAGTCTGTGAGTTGAGGAGAAGCAGGGCTCGGTACACACTCTTCAGTCTCATGGCTGAGGAATACGCCGCAGCCGCTTCTCCGCTCACAAACATAGCGTCTCCATGAGCAGAAGCAGCGATCAGCTCTCCCGCAGAGTCTCCGACCCCTGAGTCTGTCCAGCGGAGCCACTTGGCACATTCCCCGAGCTGTCCTTCCCAAGGGACATTACACTGGCTCGTCGGGGAAGGGCTGAACACCAGCACGTTGTTTAGGAAGCTGTATTTGGGGCCATATAAAGCCTCAGAAACAAACACTTGTCCATTAGGGGCGAAAGTAAACGAGTTTTGGTCTGGGTGCTCGTGACCAGGGTTAAAGCTGTTCCAGCCATCCACCCATGAGTAAGGCTTGGCGTGGACAATGTCAAACACCGCCCGACCGCCCAGCTTACCAGATTTAAACGAGACGAAGGTGTTGCCTTGTGCAACAGATAAACCAGCCCCGTAAGTCACCACTCCCCAGTTTGAGAAGATGTGCATCTTAGCCTTATTGTGATCATAAGGGGGCTGTGGTGTAAGGTCAGCGTTATACCAGATGAACTCTGTGTGAAGCGTCGTCCAGCGCTGGGCAAAGGACTGACCCATGGGACCGTCTTTAGGTCTGTGCTTCCTAATCTGCTGTGCCAGCCAATTCCCTGACCCGTTTTTGATCACAAATGAATCTAAAAAGACTAATTGGCTCTCCGGTCCATAGAACCAGTTATAGTTTGAGTCCCCTATACCAACCGTTCTCTGAAAGCCTGGAAGCAAAGTGGCGTAATAAAACCAGAAATGATTACGCAGCCAATTGTTCTGCGTGTTGTCTATGCTGAAGTGGCGCTTCGCCAGGAAAACATATTGCGTGATTGACTTTGCTGTGTAACTCCCGTATGCAACTCCCTCGTCCAGAGAGCCGTCTACAACATGACTTAACAGAAACATCGTCTTCTCCATGTAATTTACAGATACCTGTTTCCAAACCCTCGACTGAGTGTCATCATGTGCACCCACCACTATTGCTCCAGTCAGAATAGCAACTATATTAGTGGTTTGATGGTTTTGAAGAAACTGCTTCCCCCAGCCCCTGTACTTTGACGTCTCATAGAGCGCTTGAGTTTCAGCAGAAATCTTCTTTAAGTACAGGTCTCGGCGCTTCTGATCCAGCAATGAGTAGATGAAGTCAAAAGCAGTAGCAAATCCAGTGAGCGAATGAGCCATCGGAACTTCATCATTAGGTGCACTGCTTACTTTCCAGTCAGGATACTTTGACATCCGGTCCATGAACTTAATCAGGAACTGCACTGCTGCGGTGTCCTCGGGATACAGGAGGCAGTAGAGGGCCAGAGGCGGGAGGTTGTTTCCATAAATCTCGTTCCACTTGCTGGTGAACTCCTCATGCTTTGTGGGTGGCATGTAGAGCGGGCCGGCGGAGAGCATCGTTAGCACAGCCGTCCGAATCACTTTAAAGATGTGGCTGTGAGTCGTAGTTGACCTTTGTCTCAACAGTGGCACTTCGTCTCGGTTAAAGTATAAGTTAGGGTGAAGATTAGTGGCTTGGAGTTTACGTAGCTCTGGTGGCCCATTCTCAGTAATCTGGAATTGTCCAAAGTCACTAAAAATATCTTTCCCTGTGGCATTAAAGACTTCAGAGAATGAAGCTCCCACTGCTAGAAATAGAGACGCTGCAAATGCAGGCCACCCTATAGACCTCCAAACCACTGGCCACCACATCTTCCCTTTGTTTTTTAGCACTCCTCTTCCCCGATTTAATCTGGTTTCCCTCTCCCCACTTTACCGTCTCGTTCAAAGGGAATGTTTTTCATGACACAGATGATAATGGGTGCTTGTTTCAGTTGTTATTGACTTGGACTCTGGTAAGCGTTTTCTTTGGCTTCCACAGTCTGATACACTGTTGAAAAACAGAAACAAAATATGAGTGAAATTCCTTTATTTGAACAATATATAAAATCAATTTGACATTAAGGGGGTTATGACTGGGATTGGCGATATGGCCAAAATTAGGGCTGCACGATAAATCGAAATTAAATCACAATCACGATTAGGCAAAAGCTGCGATAGTCGTGCGTATCTTTCAGTGAAGCAGGGTTCTGTGATCAGCAGTAAATCTCCATCTGAAGGCCTGA
>NW_015638629.1:43453-65559 GCF_001515625.1 Sinocyclocheilus rhinocerous
CTCTATGAGTCTGATATCTCTCCTTGGCATGTTTCTCCTCCATTTGTCGATGTTGGCTGGTGATATGTCCCCTTCATACATCAGGTTATACAAGTTTGTGGAGGTGGTGAACATGAGCTGATTCAGGGCTGAAGGAGATACAGGGATTCCAAGGAAAGAGTGAATCTTCTCAGCCGTCTCTTGAGGATAGTTTATGACATCCTCAAACCTGACTTGAAGATAGGACTCTTCAGATAAGGTAGCTGTGACTCTGAGGACAGCAGCGGTGTGAGCGAGCCACAGATGGGCCAGCAACAGCACAGGATCGGTCTCTGAATGGGATATGAGCTGCCACAGCTTCCTAAACTCCGCCGCAAACGCGGTCGGACACCTGTCGCTCACCATGTCCTGCTTGAAAATAAGAGCTAGATGCTGGGGAATGTTCTTGAGTGAGTAAAGGCTGGGTTTGCTATTATACAGCATCAGATAAATCCATGCACGAGGGTCCCTGATGACGTAGATGGCTCTCAGAGAAGGGCCGATAACTTCTTGGAGAAAGGGCAGCTTGAGAGCCCAGCTGCCACTGCAGAGATTGAGAACCACACGGGCGTTAGGATAGTCCACCGTGTGTCTCCTCAGCTCTCGGACATACTCAACGTCCCTGTCGACTCGCACCCGGCCTTTCATCTCAGCCTTGGACTCTCTCCTCCTCAGTCTCTTCCTCTTGTCCTGGGAGAGGCTCACTCTTTTGGCCAGTTTCATGTGGCTGGTGTCGTGGAGTGGGATGTTCTGCAGGAATAAGTGGGTGTTGTGAACCAGTGAATGCAGCCAGCCCTGAATCATTTTAAAATGCCCACACTGGGCTTCTGACCGCGTCCATTCACAAGCATCTACTAAAGAGTCAAATTCGAACTCTGTTTCGGGGATATCCAAGTGTTCTGTAGGGATGCGCAGGTAGACAAAGTCTGTGTTGTTGTAGAAAATGTGCTTAAGGATGTCAGATCCAGAGCCAGGTAGCGTGGTGATCACTACCGTGGGCAGAGGGAGCTGATGCTGGTCATAAAGCCTCATTTGTTTGCTAAGCTCCGGGTCTGTGGTGGCTCCGCGCCACTTCACCTTACACAGGAGCTGATCGCAGCTGTTCGAGACGAACACGAGCTCGGTTATCCACAGCATTAACACCGAAAGCAAAGCGTAACGCATCAGTCTGCTAAAGCAAACGTAAAACTTTCGCTGTAGGGTCAAAAAAACAATGGCCACACACAGTATTACCCCAGCTACGACATTCAGCGTAACTCCAAAGTCAAAGAGATGATTGTGCAGTTTTGTCTGTTTGGGGACAAGCTGCGTCCCCAAGCCAAAACGGATAACCTGATGTCTGTCTTCCACCTTAGCGTAACCCCCAAAGCCCAGATAGCTGGAACGGGCCCCAATGTCTCTGTGATTGGTTACTATAGAAACGATTTTCTCAGTGTTATTGATGACAACCGAAAGTTTGAGTCCATTCTTACTGCTTTCAATGAACCTGCAGTTGGAAACTTTAACGTAAGGCCCGTGCATCACATACACCATCCTACCCACCGAATCCGTGAAAGGGAAGGTGACGTTGATAAACTGCGTCCACCTCTTTTTAAACTCGGCCTCCTGCTCAGCCTCCTGTATTTGTGTATCAGGGCTGCGTCCCTGACTGTCAAACCAGAAGATTTTGTAATGAGCATCCCAGACGTCCATCAACGCCCCATTGTACCTGTCTGTGAAACTATGGGGCACGTATTTAAAGTCAATATCAAGATTATGAAAGAATGCACTGACGACGTTCACCGGTGAGTTGTCACTTTTCTCGACGTGGTCAAGTACCACAAGAGTCTGTGAGTTGAGGAGAAGCAGGGCTCGGTACACGCTCTTCAGTCTCATGGCTGAGGAATACGCCGCAGCCGCTTCTCCGCTCACAAACATAGCGTCTCCATGAGCAGAAGCAGCGATCAGCTCTCCCGCAGAGTCTCCGACCCCTGAGTCTGTCCAGCGGAGCCACTTGGCACATTCCCCGAGCTGTCCTTCCCAAGGGACATTACACTGGCTCGTCGGGGAAGGGCTGAACACCAGCACGTTGTTTAGGAAGCTGTATTTGGGGCCATATAAAGCCTCAGAAACAAACACTTGTCCATTAGGGGCGAAAGTAAACGAGTTTTGGTCTGGGTGCTCGTGACCAGGGTTAAAGCTGTTCCAGCCATCCACCCATGAGTAAGGCTTGGCGTGGACAATGTCAAACACCGCCCGACCGCCCAGCTTACCAGATTTAAACGAGACGAAGGTGTTGCCTTGTGCAACAGATAAACCAGCCCCGTAAGTCACCACTCCCCAGTTTGAGAAGATGTGCATCTTAGCCTTATTGTGATCATAAGGGGGCTGTGGTGTAAGGTCAGCGTTATACCAGATGAACTCTGTGTGAAGCGTCGTCCAGCGCTGGGCAAAGGACTGACCCATGGGACCGTCTTTAGGTCTGTGCTTCCTAATCTGCTGTGCCAGCCAATTCCCTGACCCGTTTTTGATCACAAATGAATCTAAAAAGACTAATTGGCTCTCCGGTCCATAGAACCAGTTATAGTTTGAGTCCCCTATACCAACCGTTCTCTGAAAGCCTGGAAGCAAAGTGGCGTAATAAAACCAGAAATGATTACGCAGCCAATTGTTCTGCGTGTTGTCTATGCTGAAGTGGCGCTTCGCCAGGAAAACATATTGCGTGATTGACTTTGCTGTGTAACTCCCGTATGCAACTCCCTCGTCCAGAGAGCCGTCTACAACATGACTTAACAGAAACATCGTCTTCTCCATGTAATTTACAGATACCTGTTTCCAAACCCTCGACTGAGTGTCATCATGTGCACCCACCACTATTGCTCCAGTCAGAATAGCAACTATATTAGTGGTTTGATGGTTTTGAAGAAACTGCTTCCCCCAGCCCCTGTACTTTGACGTCTCATAGAGCGCTTGAGTTTCAGCAGAAATCTTCTTTAAGTACAGGTCTCGGCGCTTCTGATCCAGCAATGAGTAGATGAAGTCAAAAGCAGTAGCAAATCCAGTGAGCGAATGAGCCATCGGAACTTCATCGTTAGGTGCACTGCTTACTTTCCAGTCAGGATACTCTGACATCCGGTCCATGAACTTAATCAGGAACTGCACTGCTGCGGTGTCCTCGGGATACAGGAGGCAGTAGAGGGCCAGAGGCGGGAGGTTGTTTCCATAAATCTCGTTCCACTTGCTGGTGAACTCCTCATGCTTTGTGGGTGGCATGTAGAGCGGGCCGGCGGAGAGCATTGTCAGCACAGCCGTCCGGATCACTTTAAAGATGTGGCTGTGAGTCGTAGTTGACCTTTGTCTCAACAGTGGCACTTCGTCTCGGTTAAAGTATAAGTTAGGGTGAAGATTAGTGGCTTGGAGTTTACGTAGCTCTGGTGGCCCATTCTCAGTAATCTGGAATTGTCCAAAGTCACTAAAAATATCTTTCCCTGTGGCATTAAAGACTTCAGAGAATGAAGCTCCCACTGCTAGAAATAGAGACGCTGCAAATGTAGGCCACCCTATGGACCTCCAAACCACTGGCCACCACATCTTCCCTTTGTTTTTTAGCACTCCTCTTCCCCGATTTAATCTGGTTTCCCTCTCCCCACTTTACCGTCTCGTTCAAAGGGAATGTTTTTCATGACACAGATGATAATGGGTGCTTGTTTCAGTTGTTATTGACTTGGACTCTGGTAAGCGTTTTCTTTGGCTTCCACAGTCTGATACACTGTTGAAAAATAGAAACAAAATATGAGTGAAATTCCTTTAATTGAACAACATCAAAAATCAATTTGATATTAAAGGGGTTATGACAGGGATGGGTGATGTGGCCAAAATAATAAATTGTATATTTTATTTCACTATAATAATATAACTGTAAAATAAATTGTTCAATAGAAGACAGACAGAAAACGAATATTCTTTTTAGCATTTCAGGTAGGTTCATCTATCAGTAGTATTCAGGTAAGAAATACTAAAGAAATGAAATAAATAAAAAGTGCATCAAGTTTATTCTTATTAAAGCTAAAAAAAAGTTATTCATTCATGAGCAGTGAGTGATTTTCTCTTTTCTTTCGAAGTTTGATTAACATTAATGACAGTCAGCAGCAGTTTATTCGCATACGTATGCGTGGATGACCTAATGCACGGATTCAGTGTAAAGATACACATCCAATCTTCTCCCAACTATTTACATTCAGGTTGACTGTGTTTATGTGATTACTCGCCAAGACAAACATTCTGACATAGGTTTGTGTGTATTTGGCCGTTTAGGTACACACCTGAGTTAAGCAAAGTACACTTTCTGTCAAACAGTGTGCAGTACCGACTTGAGTTCTCTTTCCCGGCTTTAAATTATGTTTTAATATCAAACATGTCCTGCAGTGCTGTTAGCCCTAGCCCTACCCAAACAGTAGACTGCAACAGTCACATGAACTTTCTATTCAACTGTTTGAACATGTACTGGTTTGTCATTTACAGCGGTATACCGGCTCATTATACTATAAAACACAGTTCCTGCACAGCGTCCCGTTTCAGCTGTCATTTATCTGAGCGGATGCTGAGGCTCAGCAAACTTTACGCTGCTCCTGGCTACAGAAACACATCTCTACTTCCGAAGGATCGATATTAGGAAAGGCTGAGGCTTATTTTAACGAAGTACCTGATCACGACTGTGCAGGATTTTGATTGTTCAGCACATTTCAGTACAGATTGTTTATGAACCATGATGCAGGCCTGGCAAATAAACCATTATTGAATAATGGGACAGTGACAACCGACAGCAAACCCCTAGCAACAAGCTTCATCTGCTGGTGTAATATTTATGGCCTTCGAGCTTTCAGAGTGTGCTGACTTGTATCGTTATTCATATTTGTTTTGGATGTCTAATGCTTAAACAGGTTGCTGTGTTTGTGCTTTTATATGGCTGTATTTCAATAGTTGCCATAATTCACCATTTAAAAATGAAGAAAGATATGTGTTGTCCTGTTACAACCATCTCTTCCTTACCAAATGGGCTATTTTGATGGCTAAAGTCACACAGGTGCTGACTGCGGTCAGGTAATATTCTTCACACCTGCTGGCTACAATTAATTGCACATGTATTATTAACAACTTCCTGCATCCACTTTGTAAACATTTCAAGTGTACTCTTCTTAGCCTGTACTGCTAATACACTCTTTCCCTTAAACTACGCCCACTGATCTATGAATATAAATGACTGGACTGCTCACAGAATCACAAAGTGAAGCCACCGCAAGTGTTCGAGCAGCCATATAGCTATTCTCTACTGACAGAGAGCATCACTTACTGACAGCCAAAACCGTGGCCTAAAACCACCTGATTTGCAGTTGCACACGATTCGTTTTTAGGATATATCACGTTATCTGTAACATTAATGGGCTTTTCGTGCAGGATAGGCAATATATTGAAATCATTAAGGTGGGTCTGTGTTTGGTTAACACACCCTTAATGATTTCAATATATATGCAAATATGAACTTATATTTGGGATCACTGTACTATAATGTATTAAAATTAAAACTTTACTATGCATCATCTTGCTCATATAAATGCTTGGAAATAAAGTTTCATGTATTCAAGTCCAAATGCACTCAGTGTTATTTCTGTGAGTAAGTTGTGATGTGTGTATTTTACTTCATATCTTTTTATTAACCAACAAATAGATCAGTCGCTTGGAGATCTTGGAAACAGTGACGGTTAAAAAGTTACAGAACAGCACAAAATCGGTGGTGTTTGCTTAGGAATTAAGTGTTATGGATATACTGTTGAATTAATGATTCATGTTTAATTCAGTATTTTAACTCCTTCATGACCACAGTTAATAACTGTAAATGGCAAATTATGTTTGGAATAAAGCATAAATCCGTCTTCAGATTTCAGAATGAGCACTTTGACGTTTGTAATAGATATGTTGAGGATCTCATCCATCCGCTGATCTGATGTTCACTACTGTTATGATTATGAACATAACTTTACAGATAAGCATGTACATGCTTAGGATGTTTGTCTTATAAGAATGTACAGAGAGACTTCAGATATATAATGGTGGCTCGTTAGATAACGTTTTCTCATTCAAGTCAGACGATTTCAATATTCAATAGAATGTGTAGAATAGCAATATGGTGGCTTCACATGTTTGTGAGGTCAAGAGTAATCCAGATATTATAGAGCAGTGCTCCAAACTAGTTTTGGCTTAATGTGATCATGCTATTGCACTACACTACAGTCAGACTCCTGATGCTCTAACTGTGCTTATTTCCATTGTTGACACGTAGCATGGGGTTGTAAAAGTTTTTTTTTTTTACCATTACACTGATAAGGTTTTTTCATTTGCCCATCCCTACAGGACCAGGACCATGAAAGCGACCTACAGCACTTTCCAGAACACTTCCACGTCACGATGCTCAGTTTCTACTGTACACACTGCTGTTCACACTGAGTGCAGCTCAAATCTGAGCATTTCATTCACTAGATCACAGAATACTCTATATCTGAGTGAGCAAAATGGACCTTGATGGAAATAATCTGACACAGTCATGTCATAACCCCTTGAACATCAGCTCTCCTGTTAGCAGTGAACTTACATGTGTCCAGTCAAACCCTGATGCTCAAATCTGCCCCCAAACAATGAGATGAGGAGCAATGATGAGCGATATGAGGTGTCAGTCACTAATCCATTCATTTGTATGAGAAATCCGACCTAGTTCTCTGTAATCCATTAAACAGTGCTGTCAGGTGATGTGGTTTGGACTGTGAGCGTGCGCGCGCGCATCTGCTCTGCTCCATCATCATCATCATCATCATCATCACAGTCGATCCTCCATCAATCTCGAACCCTCCCGATCATAACACACACACACATCATCATCATCATCTCCAGGAAGGATCTGTGTTCCCGCAGCTCGCTCGCTCATTCGCCGCGCACTGCAGACAGATGTAGAAACAGAACGCAAGTTAATGGAAAGTTCGAGTAGAAATAAAGAAAAGACACAATCCACGACATCTTGAAAAACGGGTGTTCGAGTGTCCGTCTAATGGTCCTCAGAGATGACATTTATGATGTGTGTTTGTCCGCATCCATCCGCTGACGCGTGATTTCATTGCGTAAAACGCGTCTGATGTTCAACGCGCTGCCATTTGTCTGCGGCTCCGTCGATGAGACTGACGTTACCATAGCGACCACTGACCGTGGAGGGCGCTGTCACACACACACACACACACACACACAGGTTTGTTTTTGTGAATTGAGGGGACATTCCATAGGCGTAATGGTTTTTATACTGTACAAACTGTATGTGCTATTGCCCTACACCAACCCTACCCCTAAACCTACCCCTCACAGGAAACTTTGTGCATTTTTACTTTCTCAAAAAAACTCACTCTGGATTTATATGCGTTTTGAAAAATGGGGACATGGGGTAATGTCCTCATAAGTCACCTTCTCCTTGTAATACCTATGTCATACCCTTGTCATTATACAAATCTGTGTCCTCATATGTCACAAAAACGCACACACACACACTTCATACTAAATGATCGGTCTGTCCTTAAAAATTATGTTTGATATAAAACAAAACAACACTTAAATTCAAGAAACAAACAAAAAATAATATATAAAAAAAAACAAAAAAACCCGCAAGTCCAGAGGATTTTGGCCAACAGGAATTCTCAAGCAGAGATGAACTTGAGGAGCTGAAGTAATGCATAATAGACTCATTGTTTAAGGCACATTAGCCGTCATTATCACAAATTGAACTCTGTTTTCCACTCCACACTGTCACTCTTCTTCAATAAAATCTGTTATGTAGAAGCAGAAGGTCAGTGTGGGAAGAGAGACATGAAATCAGCTCAACTATTCAGGAAACCACTTTCCAGCATTATACGAATGTAATAAAAGCTTTGTAATAAATGTGTTTAAGAATGTGAAGAATGACTGATCAAACTATTCACACCTGACTGAAGCTCATCTACAGCCACAGTTATTATAAAACACATTCGTGTAGTAAAGTCTGTCTGAAAGGACTAGTTCACTCAGAAACCACCATTCTGTCATCTTTTGCTCACCCTCGTCTTTACAAGCCTGAATGCCTTTCTGCCATTGAACACTAAAGGAGTTATTTATAGCAGAATCTCAGGGCTGTCAAGAAAACTTTTAAAGGCAAGTAAATAAAAACATAACATTCACTCTCCTCCTTACATAAAGACTTGTACAGAAAGCGTTCGTGCTGATATGCTCCGATTCATCATATGATGCTTTCTTTGGTCCCCATCCACTTCATGATGATCCTGAACATTCGTTCCGTTTGTGAGGTTGAGATCTGGGGCCAGTTGCATAAACTTAGCCACCATGTTAAGACATGTTAGCAGTTGCCAAGGGGTAATCAGTCTTACTATTCCAATACAAATAACAACAATCTACCTTTTCATAACTTAATTAAAAAAGTTATGACCAGTCTTGAAGAGAAAAAAGTAGGTGACTAACTTTTTAAGACTAGTCTAAACAGTTTATGCAACCGGTCCCTGGTCTCCGCTTCAGTTTCAGAAGAATGTGAGAGTGTGAAAGTGAATGAGAGAAGCAGGAGACTGAAGTATAAAGAGTAAGAACGGAGTAACAGCATTATGTTTCTGCTGATATCAGTGCCGTCAGGCTGCTGTTGAGCCAAAACAATGTCCATCTACCATGCAAACACATTTGACCGGCATCATGTGTGTGTGTGTGTGTGTGTGTGTTTGATGTGTGGACGAGCCAGTGTGTGTTAGTGTGCTGGAAGAGAAATGCCAAACATTCTGAACATCAACAGAACAGACTCCATATGCTTATGAAATATCATCAGGGCTGGAGATCACGGCTCCTCTTAGCACTTTATTATTACTCTTTTCTCTGATCAGACGTGTTCTGCAAGCTCAGCTTCTCTCCTCTTGTGTTTTCTGCTCTTATTGTGCTCATCTCAGCACGTCTGCATTGTGACAACAGTTGAGAGTGAAAAGCTGTTTCTGATGTCTACACGGTTATCATTCTGGCTAATGAGTTTCATGTATTAATTAAACCATCCAGAGCCTGATGATACTCCTATCAAATGCTTAATTGCTCAGATTTTGCTCTTTCATAGCTCTTAGCTCACCCAAAAATTAATATCGTGTCTTCATTTACTCGCCCTCATGTTGTTTCAAATGTGTACGACTTCTGGGTGAACTGTCCCTTTAATAGTGCTGTTAATTGTGTTTTAATTATCAACTTCCCTTTAGATGTTTTACCTTCAATTACATAAATGTCAACTGTTGCTGCACAGTAAAAGTATAGAGCCATAAATAATGTTTGATAGTGAACAGAATAATGAGACGCCTGCAATCTAAACACACTGTTGAGATCTCTGCAACATTAGCAGACTCAGTTTCAGTGGATATGAGCAAACTGTTTAATCTCTACGTATAACAGTGGAGATATAATGCTGTCTAGAGAAGAAAATGTTGTGTCCACTAGAGGGTGGAAAAGCACTGTTTATGAAAAAGAAAGACTGTTCTGTGATCACAATGCATGTCTGATTGAGCTATGCGCATTTGGTTCTGCCTTGTTCTGTGTGTGTTAGAGCGTTACAGAGGAATAGTAAACAGAGTTGTTCACCGCATTTCTGGCCTGGTTGTTTATTCTACACCACATTTTGGCGACAAGGATGGCTGATTTTTCTCTACCACCGCCGCTGCCCTTCCTCGCTCTTCCAGGTGAACCTCCTATTCCGTGGCCCCGTTGGCTGCAATCTTTTGAGACATATCTCATCACAGCCGGCCTCACAGAGGTGAGTGCGGCACGAAAAAAAGCACTTCTCCAACACTGTCTAGGGGCGGATGGACAGCGAGTGCTCGGAACAATCAGCGACAGTGGTGAAAACACTTATGAACAGTCTGTGATGGCCCTGAATGAACATTTCACCGCTCCACAGAGCGTTTTGCTGCGGCGCCGGCGCCATCAACTCCCTGGTGAGTCCGTGCATCAGTATGTGGCCAATCTGAGAGGGCTAGCGAATTCTTGTAAATTCGGAGGGCTGCGCAACGAAATGATCCGCGATCAGCTGATTGAACACACCAATGATAACAAAATTAGAGAAACCCTGCTGTTACAACCAGATGACTTGACGCTATC
Organism: Sinocyclocheilus rhinocerous; assembly: GCF_001515625.1. Lineage (NCBI taxonomy): Eukaryota > Metazoa > Chordata > Actinopteri > Cypriniformes > Cyprinidae > Sinocyclocheilus > Sinocyclocheilus rhinocerous. The sequence continues at coordinate 53,651 of NW_015638629.1, forward strand.
TAGGGCAATTGCGGTAGCATTTCAAGTGGAAAGCGCTGCTGAATGTGTGGCCACTCTCACAAATCAAAATAAGTCAACACACAGCCAATTGACATTTATGGAAACAACTTCACCAGCCCAGCAGCCACCCGACCGGGGTGCAGAAGCGGCTGCAGACGCCCCTGACTCCGTAATCAGTGCTTCGCCCTAGTGGACATGGAGGGGGCTGCTATCCTGGCTGTGACCACAATATAGCAGCAACAGCGGCCAACGCTGTTTGATGGGTTGCCTCACCTCATTTATGCACCAGCCTCTCATTGACCATACTGTCAGCCCTGTCATTCAACCTCTACGCCGTATTCCCCTGGCCCTGCGTGAAGGGGTCAACGGAACTACAGCGCCTGCTGCAAGGAGGCATCATTGAGCAGGTGGATGCGTCGCCCTAGGTCTCAAACCTGGTGGTGGCCACTAAAAAATCTGGTGCTTGAGGCAAGTCAATAAGGCAGTTATTCCAGATAAGTACCCGCTACCAACGACGGAGGAACTCACGGCTCAATTCTATGGCTCCACAGTTTTTTCTAAGCTGGACCTAAGAGAAGGCTATTTGCAGGTGCCCCTTCATGCTGACAGCAGAAATCTGACGACTTTTGTGACACATGAGGGAGTATTTCATTATACTAGGATGCCTTTCGGCCTTAGCTCCGCCCCTTCCTGTTTCCAAAAGGTTATGATCTCTGTGCTAGCGGGGATACCAGGCGTTGTCATCTACCTTGACGACATTGTCGCGCATGGGCCCACAACGCACACTCATGATGAGCGCCTCAACAGGGTTTTTGATGCACTCAGCAAGCACAGGATAACTTTAAATGGTGAAAAATTTATTTTTGCTGTACCTGTCATCGAGTTTGTGGGGTTCAAGTTGTCAGCACAGGGCATTTCCCCACTCCAGTCTAATGTGGATGCCATTCAGTCCATCCCCGAACCGACTTCACCTGCCCAGGTGGCTTCCTTTCTAGGGATGATGGGCTACTTACTTAAAAGTTTCTACCTCAGTATTCAGCCACTACTGCCCCGCTGCGGCAATTACTCTGGAAGGATGAGCCGTGGGTGTGGACGCAGGCATGCATGGAGGCTGTGCGCACTCTCAAGGCCCAACTCACTTCACCTCCCATACTTTCACACTTCAGCACCTCCTGTAAAACCATGGTCACCTGCGATGCATCCACCACAGCCATCGGAGCCGTATTGTCACAGGTACAGAAGGGCGTAGAAAGGCCCATAGCCTTTGCCTCTAGGGCCCTTAACCCAACAGAGCAACGATATTCAGTGGGTGAACGGGAAGCGCTGGCATGTCTATGGGCATGCGAAAGATGTCACCTGTACTTGTATGGCCGCCATTTCACTTTGAGGACGGATCATCATGCCTTAGTGGCACTGCTGGCGACGTCAGGAACAGGGCACAGACCACTGAGACTACACCGCTGGTATGACCGGCTCCGTCAGTATAACTACAGCCTTCAGTTCACACCGGGCCATGAAAACGTGGTGGCTGACCTTTTGTCTCACTCTGTCCCAGCTCCGGAAATAACAGAAGCTGCTACACACACCTCTGCAGTGCGTGGTATCACTACAGGAGCTTAAAACTGCATCAGAGCAGGACTCTATCTTCTCTCTGCTCCGCACTTATGTCCGAGAAGGCTGCCCCCTACATGTCTCAGAAGAGCTAAAGCCATTTGCCCGCATCAAAGATGAACTATCTTGCTGGAATGACACGTGTGGCACGTGGGCTTTGCACTGTGGTCCCGGGGCCCCTTCACGCGCGTGTGCTCGAAATGGCGCACGAGGGGCACCTGGGAATAGTGAAGCTCAAACAGCGTTGCCGGGATAGAGTCTGGTGGCCGGGCATAGACAGAGAAATCGAACTTTTAGTTAAAGACTGTCCAGCCTGTCTTGTGGGTGGAAAAACAGGCAACCCACCTCCCCCGCCCCTCCGACCCCTGGCCTGGCCTACTTGTCCTTGGCAGCACCTTCAGATGGATATCTGCGGTGAATTTCACGGGGTTCCCCACAACCAGCCATACCTGGGGGTAGCATATGATTTGTACTCCAAATGGCCAGAACTAATCACGACCGGCTCAGTCACCACTCAAGTCATCGTGAACTTTCTGGACTCGCTGTTCTCCCGCTGGGGCCTTCCACAAATTATTACAACGGATAACGGCCCTCAGTTAGTCTCTGTGGACTTCTTCTCTTACCTGGAGAACAAGGGTATCCAACACATCCGCACCACTCTTTACCACCCCCAGGCTAATAGGGGAGTGGAACGTTTCCACCAGTCTTTGAAAAATGGCCTTAGGGCACACTTGGCACAAGGGTGCTCTTTCAACCAAGCCATTCGTCTGACTTTGCTACACTATCGGGCCTCGCAGCATAGCACCACTGGGGTCTCCCCTGCCTTCCTAATGTTGGGCAGGGAACTCACTTTGCCGCTGGACAGACGCTGCCCCTCCAAATCCAAGGGACCCCCAGATGAAACTGAGATTTGACAGACTCAGACGTGCCAAAGAACCAGATATCGCAGTTCAGGATTAGGTGAGAGTGCGCAGACCACACAGGAGGAATAAACTGGCCTCGTTCTGGTCTACCCCCTTGTTGGTTACTCGTCAGATAGGCAGGGCATCTTATCTCCTGGAGGATGGTACTCGATGGCACGCTAGTCGTCTTTGTAAAGTAGCTGCACCTACCCCAGTCTGCCCACAAAGCAGTGGAAATCTGCCACATACCTTCCTCCCACTGGAACGGGAAACTGCAACACCTCAGGCTGGCAGACAAGACTTAGACCCTTTTTGCCTCCACCCCCTGTCCCTTACCCCGCCCTTAATTTCACAGGCCCCACAGTCTTCGGGCCCTTCAGGCCAATGTCAGGACTTTTCCTTTCCACGACCAGTGCGTACCAGATCCCGGCCATATCACTTGAAAGACTTTGTTGCGACCTTCCATGTTTAGAGAGATCATGGGAGGGAGGGAGGGAGAGGGGGGGAAATGTTGTGTCCACTAGAGGGTGGAAAAGCACTGTTTATGAAAAAGAAAGACTGTTCTGTGATCACAATGCATGTCTGATTGAGCTATGTGCGTTTGGTTCTGCCTAGTTCTGTGTGTGTAAGAGCGTTACAGAGGAATAGTAAACAGAGTTGTTCACTGCATTTCTGGCCTGGTTGTTTATTCTACACCACAGAAACCATTCCAAAAAAAGAAGGAAAATCATTTTTCTGATGTCAAATGAAACGGCTTCATTCAAATCACAGTGTAACTCTGTCCAGCAGTTTCTGAAATATACGACTGCGCTTCTCTCTTGTGGTGTAAACCAGACTAAAACAGTCTGAGCTCAGAAAAGCCCAAATCCTGCTTTACGCTCTTGCTTTCATGATGGAAAGATTTCAGAAACCACAAACATTACATGGACTGTACAAGCATGCTAAAATGACCTTCATTCACATAACCCAGCCCTTCCCATTATAAGACTGAGTGCTATCTATGAATAGAATATCTTCTTCTCAGAGCAGTTATGCGATCATGAAAACAGCAGACGCTATGAGTCAGGAATATGTACAGGACAAAAGACTGATCCACTGGACATTAAAAAACACCCCAAAGCGTAAATATGAACTTCTGCCTCTCACAAAGGCTCAAAGCTGGACTTACAGGTTCTGTAACGAGCCCTTTTTAGCAGATCCTTGTGGTAAAGGGTTCTTATTAGAAGCTGCCCTAATGCCAAGCTCCTTTATGAAACTCTTCTACATGGACTGTGAAGATAAAAAAAAAAAAAAAGCTAATTAAAGAAATGCCTTCCCAGATATGAACACTTAACACTCGAAAAGAGAACATATGAACTCTTCCTCAAGCAGAGGAACACTTTAAATAAACAGAAGTACATTTACACCAAACTGCAACATGATGAGAGGAGAGTGATCAGCGCTGTGACCCCGTGACCCCTGACCTCCAGAGACTGAATCGCACTGACAGAGCACGCTGAACTCACTCATTTACAGTTACTTCAGTTATGGACGGGCATGAAGTCTCTGAAGTGACAACGATTGGTCATAATTACACATGATGAGGCTTTTTAATGAATTACAGCTTCAAAAAAATGTCAAACATGGACTTCTTTATTGATTGTAATCATTACGGCATCGTTTTTGGCAGAACTTTGCTGTTCATGATAAAACCTTCATAAATATGTTGACGTGACAAAATCTTACCCCACTAACACCTAAACAATATGTAATCACATACAAAAACTGAACGAAATCTAGTCAAAGTCTACTTTAGCATGATACTGATGTGAGGGAAGAATGCAGAACGAGAGAGAGAGAGACAAAGAAACATTTAATGAACAAAGCAGAAACAGTAAGACAAGTTGTGTGTTAAAATAAGAGAATCATTACAGTAACAACAGGCATCAGGAGGGGAATGTGAAGGCAAGGGTTAGCAACGTTTCTCCATTACAATCCAGCGCGAGCTCTTAAATACTCGTGGATGTTCTTACGTAACGACAGCTTTGGCTCAAACTGGAAACGCTGTCTAGTAACAGTGTGTCTGAGATCTGCTGATCTGAAGCGCAGTAAAACCGTTCATCACGAGCAAACGTCTCCGGTCACAGACTTTTACAGCCGTTTACGGTGATTCGCTGTTGTTTTGAGAATCTAAATAAAAGTCCCGCGTCTTCACTTTCCTTTTTCATGAATGCAATAACAGTTTCTGAGGAAATTTTGGTAACTGATGCTGAGAAGAGCTGACACAAAGCCTTTATATCTGTAAAACACATACACTGACTCTACCTGCTATAAAATGTTAAATAGCACCCTACAGAAGGAACGCCCATGTTTCTCTAGGATCAACACTATCTAGTTCAAAATAAAAAAAATCAACTGAACCTAAAGCTGCTGTGTGTGTGTGAATGTGTTCAGTGCATTTGATAAAGCCCAAGCCTTCGTTCATCATTTCACACTCTTACCAAATCCATACTAGAATAACTAGACTTCTACATTCGGTAAGATCACGTCTGTGCAGCAAGCAGGAGAAAAGCATCTGTGTGCGGTCATTATGTTTTGATAATGTAATGAATCTCATGTAAGACAATCTCTGGAGATCAAGTCTCTGATGCAACAATAACTGCACTTTCTCATCCAAAAATGTTTTAAAAAGTAGGACGTGTGTCCATTGAGAGATCGATCGTTTAGCATCGAGTTAACTGCAGTCGACACGTGATTTAAAGTGACCATCCAGAATGGCTCATAAGGACACATTATAACAGAAATGATTATTAATAAGCTGTCGCTCACTTTAAAACAGTCTATGTGCTTTTGTAACTCAATACAGTCACATGCGGAGCTCCATGACTGGTCTTGAAGATTTCAGAAACAAGACTTTTGGTGGAGCAATTCTGAAAATAATGAATTAGAAAACAAATAATCCAATGAAAACCAGCGAGGAGACTCTAGGCCATGGTTTCCTCTTCGGAGGCGTTTGTTTCTCGTTAATCCACCTTTTTTTCAGCCAGACTCTTTTGCTCGATCTTCTCTGCGTCTTCATCCTCCTCTCCCTCTGCTCCGGCCGTCAGCCGCTGCTGCTCTTCCTCCTCGCCCTCCTCCTCTTCCTCGTCCGTGAAGCCGTCTCTCTTCATCAGCTCCGTGTCGTCGTCAGACTCGGCCATGCAGATGCCGTAGCACATGAGGCTGATGACGCCTAGCGGCAGACCGAAGAGAAAGCAGCCGAGCAGCGGAGAGCTGCGGAACACTGACTGCAGACCAGAGACAGACCATCAGAGTAACGACACGCTAACCAGCTTCATCAGTCACACCATTCAATGACAACAGACATTCTTTCACAATCTTGTATTTTTTCTTGTCATACTGTTGATAATGAACAGATTGAGGAATACTAAGAAGGTGGAGGTCTCACGTAAAGATGAATGAAGGGTTAATGTCCTGGGACACCTGAGCTGGGTGTTTAAGGGTTAACGGGAAGGAATAAACAGGTGTTGTTATATGTTTAGGGTGCATGAACTGGCACAACACTCTTTTGCTGTGGATCCACGTTCATCTGATTCACTGCCATCAGTCAGTGCTTTTCTTCACTGTGAAAACAGTTTTCCAAATTCACGAGCACATAAGAGTCGCTCCAGAGTATAATGCATTTGCTATGGCTGTTATCTCTACATGAAACACTTAAGCAGCAGCTCATATTCTTCACATCTCTGAAGTGCCATTGTGTCAAGGTTTGGTGGGAAATAATGAAAGAACACTGAATGAACATCCACACCTTCAGCTGTCATTGTGTGTAAAGACAGACTGCTGTTTACTAAACATTACATATTCAATAATGATTGACTTGGGTTAGTTTTTCTGAACTCAGCTCACCATTACAGTGGATCTGGCATCATACGCCACACGCTTGATCCTCTGGAGAATCCCGTCTCCTCCATACGCCTGTCGAGAAACACAGGGATGCTGCTGTGAGGAGAGCCGGATCAACACAAAGTGCATCTGAATCTCTGAGAGGACAGCAGCTCATGCAGAGTAGGTTTGTGCTGTCGCATCGCATGACCAAACACTTTTACAAGCCAAGCTCCTGTGTGTGGCACTCACCGTCCAATCAGAAACATTCACAGAAGGTGCTTTATCATTCATTCAGTTGTGAAAACAAGGTTATGTGTGTGTTTTCTATCTAAAGAGACGTGATCAGGAGTGTGTGTGTGTGTGTGTAACTGGAGTGTTTCAGCAGTGTGTGTGTGTGTGTAACTGGAGGTGAATGCGGAGGATCTGAGAGTACCGGAGCGCTGCCGTCCAGAACGCTGCTGAAGAACTGGAGCAGCTGCTGAAGATCCTCCACAGGCTCCGCCGGCACGAAGTACTGCTCGTTTGAGGTGTTGAGGATGATGATGCTGGGCACAGACACCTCGCTGCAGGAGGAAGAGCATCCCGTCAGTCTCAAACAACAGTGTTTATGTCACATGACATAGTTATTTCTTCAAATATGTCACCTATTACATAACCATCTTCCCCTGACCTCTGTGCAACCATCAGTACAAACTCGTCTGAAGATCCAGACGTACTCACCCCATTATGAGACTGTTGATGTAGTCGTTTCCATCCATGTGGCCGAACTGGAAATCTCTGGAGGACAGAGAGGAGCACAGCATGAGAGAAGCAGGTCTGTAAAGCTCTTCTGATCATTACAGAAACAGCATGAACGAACGGAGCGCTTGATGTTGTTCCCTCTCTCAGCCCTGCTCGTGTTGAGGATGATGATGCTGGGCACAGACACCTCGCTGCAGGAGGAAGAGCATCCCGTCAGTCTCAAACAACAGTGTTTATGTCACATGACATAGTTATTTCTTCAAATATGTCACCTATTACATAACCATCTTCCCCTGACCTCTGTGCAACCATCAGTACAAACTCGTCTGAAGATCCAGACGTACTCACCCCATTATGAGACTGTTGATGTAGTCGTTTCCATCCATGTGGCCGAACTGGAAATCTCTGGAGGACAGAGAGGAGCACAGCATGAGAGAAGCAGGTCTGTAAAGCTCTTCTGATCATTACAGAAACAGCATGAACGAACGGAGCGCTTGATGTTGTTCCCTCTCTCAGCCCTGCTCTCATGTCTACTCTACACTATCCTATACATAAAAGCCAAAACAGAGCAGCTTACAGACTCTTAACTAGTGACTGTCTATTTGGGCTGGAAAAAGATGAGAAGCTTCCGGTTATTTGTCCATCCAGACTGAAAAAACAAAAGAACACAGTATTGGCGATGGGTCACGGCACTAACGGCTCGTGTGGACGATTACGTGACACAACTGAATATATCTTTGCAAATATGATGTGACTTTAATAGCAAATATCCATCTTGAAGTCAAAAACCCTGTGTAAAAATGTTTACTGTTATAATACGTGTGATAATATGATGTGGTGTATATATGAATATTTCAGTGTAGATGAATCGCATGAGAGTATGAAGCTGTCTGCATGATTACTTACGTTAATGTTTGTTTTACTATTCATACCACAACACTGTGTGCGTCTTCATAGAAATATTATACTAGGTTTTCTTAAGAGACAAATAAAATTGTCTCTTCATTTTATATGGACAGCAATATATGTAATTATGTCTGGCAACTTGACAAATATGTTTTCAGTGTTACTGGGATATATAAAAGTTAGATTAACATTAATAGTCTATAATCATTTCACATATGTCTTTGTAAACTAATTATATAAAACTGTCAGAGTAACACAGATAACTGCATTCATTTGTTATAGAAGTAATTCAGCATTTTAAACCGATTAAATGAAAATGATTAGATAAATCTTAAAGGGGTCATATGATGCGATTTCAATTGTTCCTTTCTCTTTGGAGTGTTACAAGCTCTTGGTGCATAAAGAAGATCTGTAAAGTTGCAAAGACTAAAGTCTCAAATCCAAAGAGATATTCTTTATAAAAGTTAAGAGTCAGCCACGCCTACCTAAAACGGCTCGTTCTAACACACCAAAATAATGTTCTTTTTAGCAGCATCATATGACCCCTTTAATAAATGTCTTATCCCAAGGACAACATTAGTATCACAGGCTTCATCTTTCAGCTGAAATGACTAATTGTTTGATATTTACTGCTCGAAATTCTTCGTAGGATCATGTACAGTAGATTTCTATTGTTGGCACTCACATTACTGTGCATGATTAAAATATTACAGTGAAAGTTTGTACAGTATTTGTGATGCGTTCCACAGGTTAAAACATATTACAGCACTGCTCCACGCGAGCACACGGGGAAAACATGAGGAATTCATGTGGTTTTCTGTCAGGAAATAATTTCCTCGGGTAAAAGTCAATAACACGTCATCTCAGGAAACAGTAAACTGCTGTAAACCGTACTGTTTGTTGACCGTAGAGGCTCTGAATAAACATGTTCAAGCTGACGAACACCAGCCATCATATCCTGAATACAGTAGAGAGCCGAGGCTGTCGCGTGGATCTGAATCACAGCGACTCTCACCTGTTGAACTGATCTCGGTGTTCAGCAGCTACTCTCTGGATCAGACCTTTCAACCTGAACGAACACGGATGGGTTAAGCACAGAAGAAAACACTGGCATCCAGCATCACGAGACCACAGAAACCGCATCTCTGTACCTGCTGCTTCGCTCTGTCGGATCTTTCTCATCAGTAACTGCAATCGCCACCAGTTTACCTGAGACACAATGAAAGGAAAACCGTTTCTTGACCAAGACAGAGACAGAAAAAAGGCTCTTGCTGATCAGCTTTCAATAATTCACATTCATCAGAAATCCAGTCTGAGCTGAGAGCTTGTGTAATGGTCAATGTATCAGTTCCGAAGTATGTTCACAAGTAAGGTTGCTCTGGGACTGAGCAGGTGCTATAGTTTGAAACGATGCTCCACACTTCATCTATTATGGCAGAGCTGTATTACCGGTCTCTCCCAGCTCATACAGCGTGAATCCATCGATCGGCAGGTAGCTCTGGAACCGCTCTCGGTTCACCCAGGACGACAAGCTGCTGTCTTCATACTCTGAAACACAAAAATAATAATCGTCATCATTATCATAAAAATAATAATTATAATAATCTAATATGTAAATGAAAAAATACTTAATATACTATACATTTTACTTTACACTAAAGTAGGACAGTTAATGTGAATGTGAGAAAACAGGTTTACAGATGCGTCTCATTACTCAAATCTGGAGAAATACTGTAATCATCTGTCCACAAATATGCTATTAATGCAAATGTGAAAGTAATGCGTGACGGGTGGCTGTTGTTAAACTCTCAGCACATGCGGAGACAGAGCTTCACTGCGTTCACTGTGAACTGAAAACACCAGATGATCCTGTGAGCAAAGTGTGCGCTTCGCTCGGAAACACACAGCCTGCATACTTCATTAAATTGCAGCCATTTGTTATTTAATAAAAACACTAAGCAATATTGTGCTTTTGATTTCAGTTTGTTTGACAGATGCTTCACAAAAGTAGTAGCGCAAAACACAACCTCAAACACATTTCATGTTTTCTGAAAAGTGTCTTGGGTTCATTATGAAACTGTGGCGGCTGCCAGACTCAGATAATTCAATGCTCAAGCATTGTACAAACACATATTAGATGCTGATTTACCGTTTTCTTCACGTACCATCGTATGTGAAATAGGTTCCATCTTTGAAGACGACCACTGAAGGCAATTCATGCAAAGTCACAGACTGCAGCAGAACAACACAGTTTAGTGAGATTTCATGCGATTGTTTAAAACAGCAGACTGGATAAAAGAAAGCACAAGCAGCAGAATCTGAATCTTACCTCTGGTAAGACGTCTTCAGACGCAGAGAAGAAATAGGTGTACACAATGAGCTCAGACGCCACCTCTGTGTACTTCTCCTGAAATCACACAACAGCAACATTTCTGTATTTCCACTGGGGCTTCATGAGGAACTGCAGGGTTTGGTGAGTTCATGGAAAGCTAATAATTAATCATACAAATGTACACAGAATTTGTGATATGGCTTGGTGTGTCACAAAAGGGTGTGTTTGAGTCTGATGAGCTGCATGTTTGACTGTGTTCACTTCAATGCTGCTACACATCATCCATCTGCAGGAGTTTGAGTCGCTCATAACGGCCACACCGAGTCCAAATACTCTGCACACTTGTGTTAATAAATGTGCAAAGTTAGCACAAATCACATTTGCTTTGCCACCATGAAGTAAAAAATCAATCAGCATAAGGCGGCAAGATAAAATGTGAGATAAGTGATGGGCTCTGGACACTGAATTAACTCTATAATGGTTGTCAATGAAAGATAATTAATTTTCTATAGAAAATACTAACACTAATACTGATATTTAAGCATTTTTCTTAATCGAACATGATTTCTGTAATATCAGAATGATAAATAGCGCCATCTGCTGGGTGTGTAACTGCAGCAGTGTTGTTGCATATCAGTTACTGGACACATATTTTGGGTTTTAATTTATAACAGTGTGATGGAAGCATTGAGAAACTATACATATGTGTGCTCCAAAATGAATACAGCATGAAGGAACAGTTCAAAGAATATTAAAGGAGACGCACATGGCGGAGTCTGTAAAGGTGCACTAAGAGATTTCTGAAAAACGCTTTTGACCACATTGTCGGACCGAGTCCCAAAACACACTCGCAGCCAATCAGCAGTGAGGGGCGTGTCTAGTGATGATGGGGAGAAGAGCGCGCTCAGTGAGTGCACAGGACGGATATTAGCAGATCAACTACAGAGAGCGAGAGATGGCTGATTAAAAAAAAAGAGAAAAATTACGGAGGAACAAAACATTAAAAAGAAGGGTTACGAACAGGCAAGAGGATGCGTAAATATCAGAGCAGCTTCCAGCGGTGCAGAGAACTCAAGAAGCGGAAGGGAATCAGACGCCAAGGTTGCTTTGTTTCTTCTTGATAGGCGAGTTACGTTGACTTTGCTTTTTCACACAACTTTTCTGTCTTGGCTTTTGCTTGAATATGCTGCAGCTGGCAGGCATAGCAGACTCCGCCCCCGTCGCTGCCAGGGCTGTGTAGTACATGTGGGCGGAGTTATCAAAATAGGGGCGAGGTCCTGTTGGGGTATGGGCGAGTTTGTTTTGGTGCTTTCAAATATCAACATCGTTTGGCAAAAATAGCTTAGTGCACCTTTAACACACATTCACTCTCTTAACTTTAGTTTAGTGTAGATATGAAGACGGATTGAGCAGCTCACTTTCAGAGGAGACTCGCCTCCGACATACAGAAACAACACACTGTGCCTCTTCAAGACGTGCTCAAACATCTGTCTGCTGGGCAGCGACCGCACGGCTGGCCTGAAACACACACACACACACACACACACACACAC
>NW_015638629.1:66309-83529 GCF_001515625.1 Sinocyclocheilus rhinocerous
CACACACACACAGACACAGACACACAGACAGACACAGACACACAGACACACACACAGACACAGACACACGATCATTAGAAAATGACTCTGGTGGATTTATCAGGTTTATCCAGTCCTGCACTTTCCTAACCCAGCAGAGTTCAGCTTTAACTTGCTCCAACACACTCGCTGTGTCTCAATTCACCAACTTACACTACTAAAACATTTGTGAAGATAAAGCATGTTGTTTTGAGTATGTGAGCAGAAGAGCAGGGAAGCTTTGGGACAAACTATCACATCATAAAAGTGCCGTGAAACCCTGCGGGTATCTGTGGGTTACTCATCCGATCATGCTGTGGCGTGGAGCACTCTCATTCCACTCTCAGACACGGTTTAGGGTGGAGAGCATGTGGATTGGGACGCAGGGACTTATCTAGCAATCCTGATGCCCTTGACCAGCTGTTTGAGGTGCTTATTTAGGGATCTGCACACAGTTACACATGCATTTTCTTTTTACTGTTTACATTCACTTAAGAAATAACCGACTGTTTACGAGGAAATTCTAACATATTTTTGTGTGTATTTGTCCTTTCAAATGCAAAAAGACATGGACAAGACAAGAGGACTCAGTTCAGCATCACACACTATTCAGTATGAGAGGAGGCTTTCTGTGCAGCAGAGACAACAGTCTTCATGTGCTTGAATGGTTTAAAGTCATATTAAAATGCGCACAAAGGAATTGATAAGAGGAATCGAAATTTTAATTTTTATATCAAGTATACTTCCTGACCATAAATATCCCGATTCCAGAATTGGAATCCATTTTTGTTTCCCAAGCTACAAGTTAACGTTAAATAAAATGCTCTTTTTTCGTTCCACCGAAAATGTGCCTGGAGTCCACCGTTGCTTCATACGAAGTTCGCTTTACCATTCAACTGAACTGTGTGCATGCATTTTAGACACATAGTTCTTGCTCCGTCCATGCAATAACTGTGTCCTACTATCAGTTTTCTATTTACTTGAACTGCTGAATTGCAGCGCCCGTCAAACACTCACCCGGTTTCTCCATCAGCACCTTTGTCTTTTTTGGACTTTGTACTTTTGGTGAAAAATAAATGTAGCAAAGTTGAATACTTATTTTTATTCAACTCAAGTAAAAGTACCACAATTTAATTATATCCAAGAAAGTAGAAAAAAATTAAAAAATGTATTCAAGTACTGTAACGAAAGTATTAGTAATTAGTTACTTTCCACCTCTGGAAGAGTTTTAATAATATGTTAACTTTAAAGTAGTTAAGTGTGTGTATTCACTACAATCATTTTGTTTAATATGATCAAGACCAGTTATGGAGGTGAGACTGCTGCAAAAACATGTCACACGTGGTTTATAACCACAGATAAAATTACATCCAATAGTTTTTAAAGCCTTAACAAGGTTTGGAGAAAAAAACCATTAAGGTTTAACATGCAGAAATGTAGCTACAGGTTCTCACCCAGACACTCTGTTGGTAAACTCGATTATGTCATCTTTGGTTCTTGGTCCTTTGTAATTATATGCCAGTTCCCCCTTCAGCCTGAGAGAGAGAAACACACCTTTATTTAATCAACAATAAAAACTGCAGAACTGAATCACAGCATGTCTTACAGCATAAGAATGCATGACGCGAGTCAAAGAACCACGACACACGAAACACATCTAAATCATGTGATTCACACCTACAGTGGAATAATTTTTACAGCTGTAATGAAATATTGAAAGCATGAAAACTCATGTGACAAACATACAGAAACACCTAACCCTGATCCTGAATGTGCACATGCTTTAACAGCAAGACGTGTTACTCAAACTCTTACTGAAAAAGTTATTACAGTATAATCCGGTCATCTTAATGGAGAGATTTGTTTTTGGGGTTTTTTGTATTAATGAATTCAGATTAATAAATGCCAGATGTTTTGATAGACCACATTGGACTGAGACCATTCAAAAGTTGTGAAAGTGCATTTGCATACATTTATTAATTTAATTAGTTATATTATTGCTTCGATTGGTGCTGGGGTTGAATTCATATCTGTCAATCATAAACTCCATTCAGCAGCTAAATGTTAGATGTACTGAGAGGCAAATGGCTGAAAAACACCTTAACAAAGAAATATTGCCTATTTCCCAAGTGTTCCCATTATTCTGACCAAACTCTGTATGTATACAGTATATGTAACTGTATAATCTGTAAATACTATAGATCATTAACCCTCTACGGTCATGTAAATGATGCAATAATTCCTAAGACATCTCCCAGCAACCGGTGTTGTGAAGCAGCCAAACAGCAGCATTTACTACGGTAACAGAAGTACACAAGCCTATCCCAGAGTCCTCCAGAGAGAGGAGTCAAGCACTGATCCAGCCCTGCTTCACACCGACGGATCTGAGCTCTACTTCTGCCTTCAGCTGCTGACTGACAGATATCAGCTCAACCCCAGCGGGCCACTCAAACTGATGAAACACATACATACAATTATTACAAACATATTCGCTTGCACAGTTTCTCAGGAGAGGGACTCTGTCCTTCATTAGGTGAAGCATTAGCCTCAAGGGTAATATCATCAACACCTCCGTCCCCTGCGTCTAGAGAAACACAGAGCGCCACACAACACTCCCACCGCGCTTCAGTAATGATGCTCATAATATAACCGCAATCAATCACAGAATGAGCCGTATTTCACAATAGTTCTGAGGGTTTGGTGAAAAACAAACCAAAATCAGTCAGCAGTAGTCCGCTGTTCTATGTTCTGTTTCATTTTACTTTTTTATTAAAACAAACCTTTTTAAATGTTCATGGATCTTTAACAGGTTAAAAGTGGGCTAAATTCGGTTTATGATGTTTAGAAATAAAAGAGCTCTTTTAGTGATGTTTCCTTGCAGTTTCTTTGTTTTCTGCAGTTAAGGATTTAAAGTAGACAACCAGTGCAAATCCATTTGTGCTTCACGTCAGACCTGCTGCAGATTTTAGACTAACCAGAAGTATTGTTTAGGCAACCCACGATTAGCTGGTTTTAGATCTGCACACCTGTAGTAGGGATGGTGAAGCGCTGCAGAAAGACTTACAGTTTAATGGTGGGATATCCTCGCACGCCGAACTCTGACGCCACACCTGCGTCACACACATGAACACAATCACAAGACATGGACACCATCAGGAAGATGTGAATATCAGCAGCAGAGAGATCTGGAAACCATGACATACTGTGCTTGGATCTGAATCATGCGTGTTACTGTAACTGACAAAAGCCCAGTCTAGCGTATCATCAGCCTGTCATTATCATGTATTTACTGTGATCACTGTTTAATAAAAATATAAATTAAATTAAAACATATTAAAGTTACTAATTATAATGCTTTCTTTTCCACAGTTATTTAAACAGTGAGTAAATGACATACAGAAAACACCATCACTGACTTCAGTCTAGCGCGAGTTTAGCTCTCTCTAACAAACACTTCTGTTATAACTAATGACACAGAGTTAAGAGACGTGTAAGAGAGTCGAAATCAGCCACTCAACTAAACTCCAGCATTTTAAGTCAGTGTTTAATGGTGCTTTTGATTTTTTTTTTATTGACAATTTTAGTAATAATAATAATTATTTGTTACTGTATTGCTATTAGTGTTATTAAAATGTTTCGTGCCATGGAAACTGCAACAGTATACGAATGATGCGTCTCTTTTATAACACACTCAAATGTGAATAGATCACACCTTTGATGTGGATGTAGTTTTGCTCTTAAACACCGGGTAAAAACACGTAAACTGCATGTGAACCACAGAGGCAAAGGATTCAGACCCACAAACAAGGACATCAATCATCTGAGTGTTACTGCTCAAAGAAACAACAATTCACTCACATCCCAAAGAGTTTGCTTATCACTTGACTTTTGTCATTAGTTTTATTTGTAATCTTCCATTAATTACAACATACTTAATTTAGGTTTAATATAATTATTTCAAACACAGTATGTTTGATTGCTTCATAAAGACAGATAAGAGACTGCTCAGAGACCTTGTATAACGGAGATTTGACTCGGATTAATAAAGTCGATCGCTTCACCTGAGTATGCCGTGCCGTCCATCTTTCCGACTCGGACCGGCGACCCCGAGCGCGTCAGCTCCGCTCCCACCTCCTGCCAGATCGGCTCCAGCTTCTTACAGTATCCACACCACGGAGCATAAAACTACAGCACAGTATGAAGACCAATCAAACACACACACTCACACACACTCTCACACACACACTCTCACACTCACACAAAGATGTGCATGCTGAAAATACTTTTTTTTTAAATTAAACTGATGTTTATATTTTGATTAGATCCATTTTTTCGATGATCATCACATTCATCATCACTGCATCATATCATCCTTTGACTTTTACTCAAACAGAACAGCTTTTAAACTCAAAGCAAAGATCATCAGTACAGAAAAGAAAACTACTTGTCAAGCAATTTCATGAGGTTTAATCAAAACCACAGCAGCACTGTAATCATGGCCTTCAAGGCAGGTTTCTAAGAGAATATATCATGCAAACATGTTGAAGATGTGCATGCTGAAAATCCTTTTTTTTTTAATTAAACTGATCTGTTTATATTTTGATTAGATCCATTTTTTCGATGATCACCACATTCATCATCACTGCATCATATCATCCTTTGACTTTTACTCAAACAGAACAGCTTTTAAACTCATTTAGCAAAGATCATCAGTACAGAAAAGAAAACTACTTGTCAAGCAATTTCATGAGGTTTAATCAAAACCACAGCAGCACTGTAATCATGGCCTTCAAGGCAGGTTTCTAAGAGAAATATATAAGCATCAGCAAATGCTGAACATGCAGCTGTCATTTATGAAGGATATGAACTCCATCAATGCATCAGATCAGATCTTTACACAGCTTTCCCTCACAGACACTCATTCATACTGCAATAAACTCAAGACTGTTCCCAGTGAGCCGCCACTCTGTCGACATTTCTCATAATATTGCTCACATTATGAAAATGACTTCGAAATAATATATTAAAGGAAGGAATATCTCACGTGTCATCGAGCTCCTGCACCAAAGCAAAAGCGGGACTGAAGAGAAGAGAAGAGAAAACTGCAAACACACAATCACTCCATCAGACGCCGATCTGATTTATGATGACTGATATAAAGGAAAGATATAAAAGATATTTAGAGTCTGTACCCGCTGTCAGCAGCGCCATGGCTCCGAATGAGAAGAGCATCAACAGGAAATGCGAGCGGAGGCGGCGGCGCATGCGCAGTGACAGTCTACGGTCAGAAAGCTGAAGCTGCGTCACGCTGCGTCACGCTGCGTCCGATCCGGCCGCTCTCATTCCCTATATAGTGGATGACACGCAGTACACTACATAGAGAAGGACTGAGCGAAGATGAGAGAATGCGGACACTGACGTAAATAATTCGCGAAAGTTTCACATTTATAAAATGCAATGGTCTTACTCCAAAACAACATTCTCTTACTTACCTCACAAAAATAAATAAATAAATAAATAAAAATAAATAAACAAATAAATATAAATAATAATAAATCTAAGAACTTTAGCTCCTGCGTACCTAACTAGTCTTCTACCACGCTACAATCCATCACGCTCCCTAAGGTCGCTAATATAGATTCAGATATAGATCAGTCACCACTGATAAGCTACTACTAAATATTGTAGAAACCTCTTTTGCTGTAAAGTTGCTTTGCAATGATTTGTATTGTGAAAAGCGCCATACAAATAAACTTGAATTGAATTGAATTGAATTGAATTTAAATGTAGCTATTGCTAACACAGTGATACGCTAAACAATACTCGGCAGTGAGAGAGAAGAAGTCCATGGCTTATGTAGGGTGTGTGATTGATAGCAGCTGTGTGTGTAATCAGTGCAATGGATGCTGGGATATGTAGTCCGGGATGACATGCAACAGTTTGTGTAGTGTGAGAGTCAATGTAACAGAAGGGTGACCTCTGGTGGCAATCGTACGGAAGTCCATGGACAGGATTCGTGACAATTATATATTAGAATTATATCTAGTACAATATTATAAATACCTTTAATTGCAATTTCTAACCTCAACTAATCAAAACTCATTTGTTAATATCAAAAAATATGTAGGTTAATGGAAGTATGAGTAGTTAAAATAGCATTCTCAATATCTTTAATGCCAACTACAGTGTCAAAATTGCATGATATCCGGAATTGGACAGGGAAATTAAATGATAAAATGACTTGCCATAGGGATGTCTGTGCACTATAACAACATTCAAAACAAGAGTATTTTTGTTCCTTAATTGCTCTTCATGTTTCAAGGCCTCGGGTTTTTAGGGAGATTTAATTTTCTGAATGAGCAATTGCCAAAAGAGATATGTTAATGCCAAGACTTGGCAAGACCTAAGGGAAAGTCAGTGGACAGAAAAATGCTGCTAGGGATTAACCACATAAATAAATTCTGACACATCAGTTCTCGATTCTGTATGTGTGTGTAAATGATCTCAGCTGTAGCGTTTATGTCCTGCAAGAAAGAGAAAAAAAGTGACACGGCAAACAGAGACTGAAGTTTGAAATCATTTTTATTCAGCACAGGTGTGTAAGGGATATTCATTCATTCATGTTCTTTTTTATTATTTTCTTTTATTATATCTCATATAACATTCTATATTTTAGCTCAGTAAGGACAGATAATCTCTTGCCATAGTAACAAAGTAATTTTACATTAGTAGTTCATTAGTAGTTGTAGAGTAAATCTAAAGATATATTTAGCATAATTTAGTGAGATCCACATTTATAGTGTCAGCAGTGTCAACAAGCAGACAACAATGACAATAATCCAGACACAGCTACGCATGTGAAGGGTTTATGAATCTTTCTCCAAATGTTTCTACTAACCCATATCATATTCTACACCATCTTTAATTTCACAACACTTTATTCTCATATGAAAAATAAAAGTATCTGTATGGGTTACATTATGGAAACGGTCCCACTTTAAGTGGCATTAACTACTATGTACTTACATAAAAAAATAAGTACAATGTACTTATTGTGTTCATAGTGTATTGCAAAACACTTTTGCTGCTATTGAGGTGGGAAACGGATAAGGTTAGGTACAGGTTTGGTGGTATGGGTAGGTTTAAGGGTGGGTTAAGGTGTAAGGGATGGGTCAACAGTGTAATTATAAATATAATTACAGATGTAATTACATGCAGGTATTTTTAAAATATAAGTACAATTTAAAAACATGTATGTACACAATAAGTGCATTGTACCGAATGATTAATTTAAATGTAAGTACATAGTAGTTAAGGCCAGTTAATATAAAGTGGATCATGGAAACTGGTAAAAATCAAAAATTTATCTTAAAGGTGACCAATTATGCCACTTTCTACAATATGTAATATAAGTCTCAGGTGTCCCCAGAATGTGTTTGTGAAGTTTCAGCTCAAAATACCGCACAGATCATGTATTATATCATTTTGAACATGCCTATTTTGAGAGGAAGCAGAAACACACTGTTTTCGTGCATGTATCTTTAAATGCAAATGAGCTGCTGCTCCCCGCCCCCCTTTCCACAATAGGGCTGTGCCTTTACAGCTTGTACTTTACATACTCGTACTGCGCTGAAATCATGCATTTTAAAGCCATATTAGTTTAAACTTCACCATCCAGCTAGGTTCTTCTACAATTACCCCATCGACTTCGGTCAGAAATCTTAGTGAAACGCTACTTAAATTCATCTTTAAAAAAAATCAATAAATAAAAATAAATTTTTCTTTCTCTTTATTTATTCCTTCCCTTTCTAGCTTGTACTTATTTGAACAATGCCTGAAACTTGGTATTGCGAGCACTTCCTGTGTCTGTTTGCCTCTTTAAGAAGAATCGCTTTATGTATTCCCCAATTGTAAGTCGCTTTGGATAAAAGCGTCTGTCTAATGACTAAATGTAAATGTAAATGTAAACTTCTGATACAGGGTTTTATAGGGTCATAATGGTGGTGCCTTAGGTGAAAAGATGCAGATTAAGGGCCAGTAATATTATAATAAGATCCCTTTGCCATGTCACAGAGGGAGCGAAATCTGACGCACTCTCAGACGCTTGCAGAAAAAGGCTTACTAAAAAAAAGTTACTGGGTTAATCTTTTTCACGTTTCCTGGGTTGGTAGATGCACCAGGGACCCGATTATAGCACTTAAAACTGGAAAAATGTCAGATCTTCATGATATGTCACCTTTAACATCTAAAACGGTCACATTCCTCCAAACTAAACAAAATATGTGACTGTTATGTAACTGTGACATAATCTGATGACCAAACTTTTGTTGTGGCAACCGGAAAAGTGACATGTCACAGAGGGAGCGAAAATCTGACGCACTCTCAGACGCTTGCAGAAAAAGGCTTACTAAAAAAAAGTTACTGGGTTAATCTTTTTCATGTTTCCTGGGTTGGTAGATGCACCAGGGACCCGATTATAGCACTTAAAACTGGAAAAATGTCAGATCTTCATGATATGTCGCCTTTAACATCTAAAACGGTCACATTCCTCCAAACTAAACAAAATATGTGACTGTTATGTAACTGTGACATAATCTGATGACCAAACTTTTGTTGTGGCAACCGGAAAAGTGAAAAGTGAAATTCAGTTTCTGTGTTGCCACAATGTTACTTTATTCATCCTTTTTACGGGGGTGGTGAGAGAAAAACACCGACATTCCGGATTCGGACGGCATTAAAATCACCAACTACCCCCTGTAAATGGTGAAAATGATTTACATCCCCCTGAGAAACAATTACCGTCCGAATAGGGCTTATGTCAACATGATAAACATATGCACGCATGCCACCCACATGCTGCAGCCCATTCATGTCTAATGATGACAAATACATAACAAACTGTAAACTGAACCAAATTACACAAATCACAACCACATCCCCACCCCCACTTAATCTCAACACATTTAATGTTATTTGTTATGTGTAATGGCTATGCTCTTCTCAATTTTGTCATTTCATCTAAATATCAACATTTGTAAGTAACTTTAACAAACTTTTGGATTTGTGTGAAACACATTAATCTTTATGACCACTGACACTCCCTCACATACAGTCTCTCTAACATAAAGGCTCAAAAAAAAAATCAGTGTGTGTATTGTTATGTGAATTAGTGTGCATGATGATTTTCACATACTTTTGTAGCTCTAGACTACAAAGTCCAGCACTCAAAAGTCTTGCAAACAAATGTTTAGTATGTGTTTTATGTTCTATTTCAGTGAGTTGATTTTCTCAGAAATACAAATGTGTACATACTGTACATGCTTTATACAGTGTAATCAGACTTTAGCCATTCAAATGTTAAAACAAACTGAAATAAGCACATGTACCCAGATACATGTACCCAGAATGTGTATAAGGGCTTTTGTGCTGCTCTGCACTGGAGCTTTTCGTACTGCTATTTTCAAACAAAGATAATTAATTTTTACCCTATATTTTTGTTGTATCAAATCTATAATGTCTGCTGTCCTACTAAACAATTGCAGAATACAATCCAAAGAAAAAATGTTAATAATATGCATGAAGTAGTAATAACTATCACAATTGTATCGTTCATAAGATTCTAAGAATGTTTGTGTAATTGTAATTTTTAAAGTGAAGAAATTACCAGAAGTAGCAGTAAGGGATCTACACCCGCATTCACTTGTTTCAGATGTTACAAAATTATTGCTGTTTTGGGGTGTGTTAGATATCATCACTCCTCATTAGCCACGCCCAAAATATATTCTTAATTTTCTAAACAATTTCATTAATCTAAATTATTTTAATAATGTATCGTCAAGAGGGTTTGCAGATTACACACAGCAATTCTGTATGAACTAGGTGGAAAAGAGAGAGAACATTTAAAATGTTCAAAACATTTTATACAGAATGGAACAGTATATCACCAACAGGTTCAGGAGACCTCAAGGAATCAGAGGCAAAACATCATTATCATTATACACAGTTTCAGAATTATTAACGAAAATTTTAATTTGATTACTATTATACCTGTACCCAAAGATGGACATGTGTATGTAAACCTGAATGTTGGTGCTATACAGGGCCATCATACGAAGTTTAGGGGCTCTGCAATATACATTATCTGATTCCCAAAAAGTTTTAGAAGTAGTAGTAGTAGTAGCAGAAGAAGAAGAATAGGGTTCAAGAACCTACTTTGTTTTCACCCCTAAAAACTTCAGTTCAGTCACTCCAGTATTGGTAGGTATGTTCAAAAAAACAAAAAAAGTTAGAATCATTTTGTTATTCTCGGGTCAGAATGAGGTCTCGTCAGCTGCTGCTCCCAGCCAGGGTGACAGTGGCAGGAGATGCGGCCCCGCATCAAGAGTTTGACTCATGCAAGGGTCAAATATGGCAGACTCCAGTGAGCTGAGTGAGCCCGTTACAGACCCTGTCCCTTCAAAGGCATATGTGTGCAGACAGTCAAAGGGTGGAAGGTATGGGTCTTCATCTGCCTCAGCCAGCCGGTCCATAATAAACTGTTGAAAGACAGTGTCTTCTGGTCCAATGAGGTGAGACTGACGCAGAGACATGCGGATACTGGTGGTGACCTCCTCCCGACAGAGCTTGCGCTCTCGCCGACGTGGGTGCCGGAGAGGAACTGTTTGGGTGGACTCTGTCTCTGGGATGGCAAAACTCAAGATTTTCTCTGAGAACTCCACTGTTTCCAACTCTTGTGTTGCCATTTTCTCCTGCCGTAATGTCTTGTACTTTCTCACAGCTAGCATTAATGTGGACAGCACTGCAGGGCAAGCCAGAGAGAGAACAGGTTTTACTATGCTTTTAAAACACTCCCTATTTCTTTATATTACATACACTATCTATTTGAGATTTAAGGTAAACCATTTGTGACAACTGAAAAACAAAACAAAATGCTACATTGTCACAGTGCATGTCTGCAGAAACATGTGTGAATAATTTTAAGAATAGATTTCCAGAAAGATTAAATATGTTCACACAAGAGCATCTCAAAAGTAATGCATCAAACACTTACCCATTCATTGCAGCTTTTGACCATCATTAAGAAGTTTATTTTCAGAAAAGTTTGATTATTATCTGATTATTATTAAATTTTGAAACATCCGATGTGATATTTTCCTTATAAGTAGGACATTATTTGTCTTTTTGGTCAATTGTGACTGGTTTACAAACGAATGAACAGTACATCTCACAACATAAGCTTTGCAAACAAACTTTTTCTAGGTCAATGCTTTATTTTAGACCCAACAATAATGCTGCAACACACTGTAATGGCTGGAAAAATCAGACACATCATTATTTGATATATCTAACAAATAATCCAACAACCCACACCCAACAAGCCAACCATGAGGGTCTATGGGACCCTCCCGAATGCAAATAACCGAAATGGACAGAATAGACATCTGGTTACCACAGTAACTGTTGCAAAAGGAATTGAATGTGTCTAGCCACTAGATGGAGGTATGTGAATGTATTTACTGTAAATGTGAGAGACCATAGCTGAAGAAAAGAGAGTAAAAGACAAATGCACTGCAATGCCCTCATGTCTGTCTCTTTGTTTTAATGGAATCTGCTACAACTGAGCAATGGTTTCTACAGTAACTAGATAAACTTTACGACCCAATGGAATGTAGAGAGAGACTCGTTCTCACTGAATTCACTTTGAAACAAGGACTTCTTTCATTAATTCATATACAAACCTTTCTATGAATGAACATGCATATCCCCAAGCCATTGAGTATATTATTGCTGTTTTTGTATATTGTCTTTTGTATTGTATACTATATACAAACCTTTCTATGAATGAACATGCATATCCCCAAGCCATTGTGTATATTATTGCTGTTTTTGTATATTGTCTTTTGTATTGTATACTGTTTTATGCATGCTTTATGATAGAACTACTAATTAATGTAGCTTCACCTATACCATTTTTTGGTATGTACGAATTTGTATTTTGATTATCTAAATGATAGTGTGTATTATAGGTTGATACCTATGCAAAATATTAGTATTATAAGTATTTATAATAGTCTTTGCATCAACACCCAATCCAGTTACATATGCAAAATACCATGTTCAAAGACAAAGGATCGTAAACTTTCCCTCCAAAAGTTTAAGTTACCATTGGCTCACAGACCTCCTGGAGGTGTGACCTCCACAGAAGTTAATGGGCACTGTTGCAGTGACCTTGCGCTCGTATCTCTTCTTCTGCTCTTACTGCTCTTATACATCCAGTCCGACCGTGATGCCGTGGGACCTCCCCTGCGCCAGCAGGTCTCCAAACTTTCTACCTGAGAGAACTCTCCCGACCACAACTGAGTCAGAAGAACATCTTTGAAGTTGTCATTCTTCAACCTAGAAGAATTGGATCGTAACTTCAACACCATCAAACCAAACTTTCATCCGAGACTGCATCCGGACGCTGGTTCAGCTACCAAGGCAATGGAAGTATCGTGTATTTAACTAAACGAAACAGAGGTTTAGTATAAGTATAAGTAGACCCCTTTGTTAGAAAGGTACTGATTGGTTTATGCTCCTTATCATTGCTTTTCCATAGCTTCATTTTCTGGTTTCTAACGGTTTCATTCATTCATTTGTATTTCCCCGCCTTTTTCCTATGTATATATGAGTGAGTGAGTGTATATGTTTGTTTAGACTAGTTATGTGTTAGTGTTTAGTTAAAACTTTTGTGCACAAATTTCATGAGTTTGGTTTTTGTGGTTAGTGCTTGTAGACAAAGTAAATTTAATGAGCTGATCTTGCTACATGCTCTAATGCATTAGTACTATCAGAAAGATGTTTTCTGTGGCCACGAAAATATAATTTCTTAGAGATGATATGAAATTACGAACAGATTAGTTCATTGTAATATAAATTCTGCTTCAGTTACTTCTGGTAGCTCATATAAATAATTATTAATAATACTTTTGTTAATACTAAATCTTCATCTGTGATCAATGATTGTTTTAGTATGCAAGAATTCATGAGCAGTCAGACATTGTTTGTCACAAAACTGTGATCAGGGCTCCTGCACAAAGCTATCATGCTTCACATTACAAACCCATTAGGGGTTATACAAATGTTATTATGCCCAGGTAAAAAATAAAGTATACTTGAATGCACTAAAAATACTTAAATACAAGCAAGTACATTTGTAGTACATTCTTTTTTTGTGCTAAATAAAATTGTAAAAGTTATACACTATAAATACACTAATTAAAAGTATATTTCTGCTTCAGTAGTACTTCAGTGCAATTGCAAAAGTATACTAAATACCACTGAGATTTAAATTTATTTTTAGTGCATTGAAATAAAGTATACTACTGGAAAAATTGAAATAGTGTACTACCGCAAAAAAAAATATATATATAATAATAATAATAATAAATAAAGAGTTTTATTTGTGTATTTCTTAAAACTGTGCTTTGAATGCTTTAAAAAATAAGTTCAATCTTAGTAGACTTTTATATAGATCTAAACTTAAATTTAATCGATTTTGTAAAAATATATTACTAATGTACTAGTTATAAGCACATGTTCCCAATTGTGGTACTTAACTACACTTAATATAAATGCACTAAGTGTAGTCAGATAAAGTAAACCAAATAAACATGTAGTTAAGTATATCATATAAAGGGTAATATTAACATAGTTACAATACATTTGAAATGAATTATTTAATGTATAAAAGTATGTGGACAATACATTATGAATACATTTTGTATATATTTATTATATATTATTTGTATATTTAAAATAATACACACATTGTGGCTTTTTATTTATTTATTATTATTTTATTTTTATTTTTTAAATTCTTTTATTTTATTTATTTATTTAAAAAAATATTTTGTATTATGTTATAATTTGTATTTATATATATGTGTGTGTATATATATATATATATATATATATGATGTTGTGAGTTTGGAGAATCCTTTTAGCAAAGCAAAAAAAAAAAGAAGACAAAATTAGTAAATATCTTAAATATAAAAAACAAATGCTGCAAATTAGTACAAAATAATTTTATTAAAAAATATAATAAATAAATACATAAATATAAATACAACACTCAACACTTATGTGAACAACACTCAATATTGTTTACAACACTATAAGTGTGTCCCATCAGGTAATGAAAAGTTCTACACACACTTGTGGTCTTCATGCTCACTTGAACACTTGGGCCAAATACAGGAAATACGTCATACAAGTGGTCAAGTGCAAAGACCGCAAGTGTGGGTATTTGGACAAGGCTTCTCTCTCTCTCTCTCGTGTGCATACTGGGAGTGAGTGGGCGGAATTGGCGTGTGAGTTGGTGAGTGAGAGAGCTGCTGAGTGAGTTTCTCTTGTCTTTCTTCAAAGCATCTTTCTTTGCTGTGAACTTGGTTTTGTGTATAGTACAACGCTGAGTTAAGGAACGCCGTCCGCCAGTGTTCGCTGGTCGGCAATGGCGGCTCAGGAGTGGCTGTTAAAATCGCGCCTGTGATGAGATACTCAGTAGAGTAATGTAGTTTAGCGGTTGGGAAAGTGGTTGGATACGACAGCATTATGTCGGCGTTTCGTATGAATAGCGCGTTTGTTATTTTCTTAAACAGCATAGAGAAAGTAAACAATGTTGTGCAAAGCGGAGTTGTTATACAGGATATGTTCACGCCAGTGATGCCGTTAGTTCAGCCAGCAAGAAAAATCATATTGTCAAATGTTCCCCCCTTTATTAAAGATGAACTGCTTATTACAGAATTGTCATGACATGGTAAAATAGTGTCACAAATGAAAAAGATTTCACTGAACTGTAAATTCCCTTTTAGTCAAGCATGTTGTCTGTTTTAGATGGAAAATTTACATGATTTTGAGAAATGATGCTGAGGATCTGAATGTGGGTTTTAAGTTCAGATAAAAAAATTTTGAGTGTGGGCAAGAGGGCCATATTAGATGTCCTGAGCGGGTTGACATTTCTGACTCTGAACCTGATAATGTAGAAGTCGATGTAACTGATAGGTCTACTGTTGATAATGGAAGAACTAATGTGACTGGCACTGTGGTGACTAATAATGCTGATGTTAGGGTAGATGCACAGGGGCAGGCTGCAGAAGATGTTAAAAGTATAACTGTGGAAGAAGTTGTTGGTGTTGTTGGGCCTCTCAATATTGAAAGTGAGGGGGAAAGGAAGGATGTTAAGTCTGGTGAAGCTGCTGTGGCAGAGTCAATACAAAAGGGGATGGATACTGAACAAGTGAGTGATGAGGCACTCTTTAAAACAGCTTCAACCAAAAGAAAAAGGCCTAAACCATGTGCCGTAAAAGGGACAACTGAGCAGGTGGCAGAAGACACTGAATGTAGCACAGTTGAAGACTCGGATAGTGATGCAGCTGACATTAAAAGTAGGCAAAATCGACATAGCGCCTACACCTTTGATAAAATAAGGTATTTTTTTGCAAAAGACAAAGAACATAAAAAATGCTTGAAGGCAAAGAACAGTTCACAGCACAAGAAATCTATAGACTTAAGAAATTTGTTTCAAAAGTGGGACTTGAACTGCAAGCTGATGGTGGTTTTGAAACATGATTTTTTCTATCTCTTGTCTAGTGCTTTTTCTTTTTTTCCTTGCATTACTTTTCCTATGAGTGTGGTTAATGTGGGTACTCTTAATTTATTGAATTGGGTATTGAAAAAAAAGCCTTGTTGTTTGAACTAATTAAACATAAGAATTTACAATGAAATTGAATGGAGGAAGGAATGGGAGGGTGGGGTGTTTTTTACACACATGAGTTCTACGTCTCTTGTGAAATTAAGCATGTAATTCCTGGAAGACTTATTGTTGTACAGTAGGGCTGAACGATTTTGGAAAATAATCTAATTGCGATTTTTTTTTTTTACCAATATTGCGATTGCGATTTAATATGCAATTATTTTTTTTAAAGCTCTTTGTGTTCTGTATTATTCAACAAAGACAAGCTATAAATCATTGTATAGTATGACCAACACAAGGGCGCGGTCACCAGTTTTTGGTGGATTGGGAGGGGTACGGTCCTGAGGAGAGGTGTTGGATTCCGGCCCGGGACGTCCTGGATCGCTCGCTGGTCGAGGACTTCTACCGTTCTCGCCAGGCTTCTTCCTCGGGAGCGCCTGGGGGCGCTCGTTGAGGGAGGGGTACTGTCATGAGCTGGGTTTGCTTCTCTGTTTCTCTCTCACACACACGGGATTTCACACACACATACACACACTTACATATTCTATCATGCACACACACACACACACTCAGGCACGCCCATGCTCATTCTAGCTCTCATCTCTACCTGTTTGTCATCACAATCAGCGTGCGGGCTGCTTTGAGAGGACACCTGTTTCCACTCTGATCTATTAGTCACTCTATTTCTAGTGGTTGGGCTCACTGTTCTCTGTCGGATTATTGTGTGTCATGCATACGGTATTGTTTGGCCCTTCATGTCGATACAACCAGAGTTCTGACCATGTCTTGTTTATGCTCCAACTAATGGTGCTGAAAGAGTATGTTATTTTAAGAATGTAAGCACAGATATTCAGAACTGTATCTCTGATGAATATCCGTTTTTGGGTGGTGATTTTAACTGCACTAAAAATGATGCTATGGATAGGAATCATATGGAACCTCATGCTGCATCTAGTCATGTTATACAAGAATTGACAGAAACTTATGGTCTTTGTGATATTTGGAGAGAACTGCATAGTAATGCAAGACAGTATACAGGGGTGTGAAAAAGTGTTGGCCCCCTTCCTGATTTCTTATTTTTTTGCATGTTTGTCACACTTTAATGTTTCAGATCATCAAACAAATTTAAATATTAGTCAAAGATAACACAAGTGAACACAAAATGCAGTTTTTAAATGAAGGTTTTTATTATTAAGGGAAAACAAAATCCAAAAATACATGGCCCTGTGTGAAGAAGTGTTTGCCCCCCTCTTAAAACTGCGGTTTATCACACCTGAGTTCAATTTCTCTAGCCACACCCAGGCCTGATTACTGCCACACCTGTTCGCAATCAAGAAATCTCTTAAATAGGACCTGCCTGACAAAGTGAAGTAGAGGCGTCGGGCGAGTGCGTCGGTTGGCGGTTGACAACACTGGACTGTGACTGGAGCATTGCTGGAAGGACTTGACGGTAGTACCGGAAGTGATCC
>NW_015638629.1:87046-89173 GCF_001515625.1 Sinocyclocheilus rhinocerous
TGTTTACTTGTGTTATCTTTGACTAATATTTAAATTTGTTTGATGATCTGAAACATTAAAGTGTGACAAACATGCAAAAAAATAAGAAATCAGGAAGGGGGCCAACACTTTTTCACACCACTGTACATGGGCACATACTAGAGACAATTTTATTTCTTTGGCAAGACTTGATAGGTTTTATTGTTTTAAACACCATTTTAATATTGTCAGAAAGTGTGTTATTACTCCTGTTGGCTTTACTGATCATTGACTAGTCACATGTAAAAAAATGTATAGCAATTCTAAGGGTTAGGAGTGCATACTGGCATTTTAATATTTTTTTGTTGAATGATGTTTTTTGAAGGATGTTTTAGCTATTTTTGGAATAATTTTAAGTTGAGAAAGCAATGTTTTGTAAATCTGCGACAGTGGTGGGACTATGGAAAGATTGAAACAAAGTCACTTTGCCAGCAATACACTTTCAATGTCTCTCAGAATACCACTCAATCTATGAGAAAGCTTAAACTGGAAATATTGAAGTCACAAGAATTAACAAATTCTACTGCAGAGCAAAATGCTGAAATCATTGCCTCCAAGTCTCGTCTTGTTGACTTGTTTTCAGAACTTAACGCAAATGGATGCTCCATCTAAGTTTTTCTTTAACCTAGAAAGGAAAAATGGTCAGAGTCATTATATTCACTCCTTGCGCTCTGAAAATGGGCAGGAGTTAATAGAGCCCTCTGATATTAGACAAAGGGCTGTGCGGATCTATGCTGGGCTGTATACTACTCAATACAGGGATGATGAGGAGCTGGATGCCAGTTTTTTGAAGATATTGGTAGTATCTCTGAGGACTCCAAGGCAGAGCTGGAGAGACCTTTGTCTGGACGGGAGCTTTATGCTGCTCTTCAGGAGATGGAGAGTGGCAGGGCACCTGGCACTGATGGGCTTCCAGTCAAATTTTATAAAGCTTTTTGAGCAGTAGTGGGTGAAGACCTGCTTGCTGTTCTAAATGAGAGCTAGGCTGAAGGTTCATTGCCTTTGAGCTGCAGATAAGCTGTGATCTCCCTATTGGCAAAGAAGGGAGATTTACAGGAAATCAAGAACTTGTAAGGCGACCTGTAAGTTTGTTATGCCCAAACCTCAAAGTTTTCTCCAAGACTCTGGCTAATAGGTTGAAGAAAGTGATGGAGCAGATCATTCATGTTGACCAGACTTATTGTGTGCCTGGCAGGTCAATAATGGATAATGTCTGTTTAATACGATATGTTTTTGAGGTTTCTGATTTTTAAGGTTTGGATTTATGCCTTATTTCTATTGACCAAGAAAAAGTTTTTGATAGAGTTGAGCATAATTACCTTTGGAAGATGCTTTTGGCTTTGGCACAAAATGTGTCTCTATGATTAAAGTGTTGTACCAGGACATTGAGAATGTATTAAAGATCAATGGTGGTTTAAGCACCCATTTTAGTGTGTGTAGGGGGATGCTTTATCTGGGATGTTATATTATTTGGCCATTGAACCTATGCTGAACAAATTAAGATCTAAAATTAATGGTTTATTATTGTCATGATGTTCATTATCAAGTGTCTGCTTATGCTGATGATGTCATGATTATGGTTAATGGACATCAGGATATGAATAATTTAGTTCAGTGGTTCTCAACCCGCGGCCCGCGGGTCGCATGAGGCCCGTCACGAATTCAAATGCGGCCCACCATGCTGAACACAATTTTTAAAAAATTACTTTTAGTTTTACAATTCATTTTAGTTTTTACTTTAATTAAAAAATGTACTAAATAAATATAAGCTATAGCCTAATGTTTTTATGTAAAATAATTTAGTTTTTCATATATTATTTTCAGACATGAGCAGTACTCACATAGCCTAATTAACGTTACGCATTTAAAGTAACGACCAGGTGGCCAGCGGCAGACAGTGAGCATATGTTTGAACAATTTAGCCTTCTAAAATAATCATGACTTGACTAAAATAAAATCTATAGATATAAAACAGTTCAAGCATATAACAATGTTTAAACGTTAAACCTAGATAAATGTGCGCTGTATCCAATAGTTTGCGCTGAGAGTGGAAGCTGAAGCACGCTTTGCAGGACACAGAGACGCCAGCGCGATCACTTGCATTTTTTT
>NW_015638629.1:89676-90048 GCF_001515625.1 Sinocyclocheilus rhinocerous
AATAGATTAAATGAAAAGGGACATAATTAATCTTGACAAACTATATATCATTCTAAAGGTCTAAGCCTTAAGCATCGACGATAGATCGCTGTTTTTCAATGGAAAGCTTATAAGGAATGTTTTTGCTAAATATGTGTAAGCAGTACACATCAAAACAGGCATAATCAAAATGCAGTACGTACCAGATTCATCGTAATAACGAGTCACAAACGCATCCACTGCTGTAAATGATAGATCATTTAGCTGTGATTTAGTTAGAAAGGTAAGGGTCCACTGAACAACATCCCATAGAGCACTTTTAGTCCAACGAAACAATAATGTTGTAATATGGATGGTTATTCCTTTGTTTACGTCTCATTTCTTCAGGGAGAA
>NW_015638629.1:90733-90940 GCF_001515625.1 Sinocyclocheilus rhinocerous
TAGTAAAAAGCAACATGGTTTTGTAGCATACAGTGTCACAAACAGAATGAGACCATCCACGAAAAAAAAAGTCAAAGATACGCAGACTATTGTTTATTTGAATTCTGGCGCTCTCTTGTGACGGCTTGTGATGCACGCTGTGAAGCACTTGTCATCTGATGGGGGCGTAACTTAGCGATCGGCTTTTTGCACAAATAATTCTTTTTT
>NW_015638629.1:90950-92632 GCF_001515625.1 Sinocyclocheilus rhinocerous
CAACGAGGGGGTGCATAATCTGGCAGGGGTGCAGAATTCGGCACAACACCGGCCATCAACATGTGATTACTGACTGTATGACCAGCAATCAGTGTGAATGCTGTATGTCTGGCAAACAGAGTATGTTCTTAACATACAAAGCTAATTCTTTTTTCTCTCTCTCTCTTCTTTTTATTACTCAAAAATTATTCTTATTGTATTTTTCTAGTGCTCAAATAAATCACTTATACGATGTCTAAGATTCAGTCTATTATTTTATCATTGAAAAAGTATGCGTGATATGTATAATGACTAAACTAGTTTGTAGAATCCTTACATTTGTAAGGGTTACATTTGGCGGATATTTTTCCTCAAACGGGGTGGGGGGGACTAGACATAGTCTCAGGAAAATGGCTGCAGGCATCTCATTTTTCATGTTATCTTCTTCAAATTTGAAATATAAACTCATGAGACATGTGACTTTCAACCCATTACTTTTCTGGATTGCTCCAGGACTGATTTCATGTATTTGTATATGAAAAAAACAAAACAATTCAAGGCACTTAAGTGTCTATAACTTTTTTTATCTTTTTGAGCATTATCAACTCTATGATGATGGATAGTAAAGCCTAAAGTGTCTTCTTTCCACTGTTGTCAGGGACTGTTACCATTTTAAGTTGGGTAGGTCATTTTCAGCTGTGAGTTCCAAAAGTGGGGGTGCAGGTTAACAGGTTAAAATCTGGGGATATTTTAATATTGATAGACCTGAGATAATAGACACTCTTTTTTGGCTGCTGGAGGAACCGCTCATAAAAGGGGCTTGTCTGGATATAACAGATGATGTATCAGGCCTTACACAAATGTTGTCTACCAATAAAACTGCCGCGCGCAAGATTTATGTGCATAGTCCAAGTCTTCTCCGTTTTTAGTATATCTCTGTGGCAGAATTACAGTGCCACATACTGGTCTGGCATGTATACTACATCGTTTTGTGTAGGTTTTGTGGTTTCGTGTGGACGCAGATATTTCTTGAGACCAGGGGGAAAAAAAAGATTGGATAGGGAAAGCTCTGGCTTTATGTGGACGTAGCCTAAGACAATTGTGGACCTGTGGAAGCAAAAGCTTGCTCAAGAGGAACTTGATTTGTTATTAGAATACAGGCTTGGTCTTTTAGTTCCTGATGAAAAATATTATTTTCCAATACATGGGATTATTCTAGTATTTTGTTGAACATTGATGAACTACAAAATGTGGATTTGGAGACTGTTAGTGGAAAAGCAATGTAAAAGTGTTTTGTTAAAATTTTAAATAAAGCTACTTTGAATGGGAGGGTCGATACAGTGTGGAGGGATAAGCTTGGGTTGGGAGATTAAATAAAGCCAGTTTGGAGGGTGCTTTATAACCCACCACTGAATAAGCGTTCAGGTGATTTGCAATGGAGAATATTACATGGTGCTGTAGCTGTAAATGCTTTTGTGTCAGTTATAAGTACCAATGTTGTTGATAAATATGTAGTTCAGTCATGAAACTCTAGATGGCATATTCTGACGGGGTGTTAACGTAACTGATGATATTCAGAGAGTTAAACGACTTGGCACAAGCTGATTGGTTCATGCTGCATATGCAGCCAATGAGCTTACTGCCTTGCATTTATATAGCTGGCTAGCATTCACTATAGATTCCTGCAGCGCGCTTTCAGAGTT
>NW_015638629.1:93770-97804 GCF_001515625.1 Sinocyclocheilus rhinocerous
ACCTTCCCCAGCTCCACCTGTATTGATCTGCTACGGGGTTATTTTATATGCTATTTTTGCAGCAGCAGTATGTCTTAAATACTCACGGCACGGTATCGCCATATGCATTGGCAGTAGCAAGCTCCTGTACTTGCTTGCAGCAGCAGCAATAATCTACAACTACAGCAATAACCAACAGCAGCAGCAATTCAGCAGCAGCGTAGCAGATCTGTTCCGCCAAGACCAAATACATTAACATTGTCATATCCATCACCATGCTAAAATGTTCCGAGAGTTGTCATGATTGAAATGTGCTTTTTGTGGTTTAAGGGAAACTATTTTTCACTGTTTCTTGGAATGTGTAAGACTTACTCCACTTTTTGCTTTGCTGAGTCAAGTGTTTTTAGATTTTGGTGAGACATTTACACCCAATGCTTTTATTTTTGGTGCAGGATACACCCCCAAAAAATAGGTTGAAATGGCAGTTGATTAATTTCCTGATTGGGAAAGATAAACTGGCTGTTTACATAACAAGGAAAAATAGAATAGAAAACCGGAATGGTCAGGATATTATATCTCTTTTTAAAGCCTATGTCAAATCAAGAATTGTTGTTGAATTTAATTATTATAAAGCAATGAAAGACTTGGAAACATTTGAGTTTCAATGGTGCTTTAATAACCTTGTTTGTGCTGTGGTGGAAGGGGAATTGATTTTTACTTTTTTGTGGTGTGGTGTTGTATTTTCTTTACTTTACTAAGAGTTTGATCTTTGTTTGTTGACAATGTTTTTGTGAATAAAAGTTGTTGTTAAAAATCAAATCTCTCTCTCTCTCTCTCTCTCTCTCTCTCTCTCTCTACATATGAAACTTAACAAATTCAGGAATTTACTCCGAAAACATATGAGGGTTTCTTGAAGATATAGGCTTTCAACAAGTCTGGTTAATTTATTTCTAAAAAAGCTTTTTAATATTAATCAGTCTAGTAAACTGATGTTTTATGTGTGAATTTGGTAGAATAAGTACAGAAAGCCTGAAATAATCAGGCATCCATTTTTTTTTTGCCAAGAAAAGAGCAGGATAAATGCTAAGCAAGTGTTTTAGTGGTGGAAAAGCTATGAGAAGAGTGACCATTTTGTGTCGCATTAAAATGCAGACTTCAGCAGCGAATGTTTGGTTATTGTCCACACAGAAAACACCTATTGTCATATGAGACCAAGTCCATTTTGGATCAAAAAGCATCCAAAATGTATTGCTTTGCAGGGGGAGCAGTACAGTGAGAAGTGACTGGTTTCCACAGTGAAGTTTGGAGGTAGTAAATTTTTTTTATATAGGGATGAATGAGTGCTGAAGGTTTGGGGGAATTGTGCTTTATCAATGAATGCACACATGTAATATAAACTTTTGAAACAGAAGATGATACCCCTGCGTTGTTGTGCACTTTTCAGCTTGACAATGACTCTATGCATTCTCCTACTGAAAATCCTGCAGTGTGCATCACTCCCCATCAAACATAACGGTAATCAGGGAGGTTGACCTCGCAGAGTTAAACAAGATAGATGTGACAATTTGTTGTGAACATCTATATTCAACGCAAGAAGGGTCAGAGCAGTAAATTTACAGTTATGAAGCACAGACTACATACTAGGATTACACATTTGTTGAATTTAGTGCAAGATGTACTAATTTAAACAAAATTGCACAATTTACTTATTTTACAGATACTGCAGACATTTTTTGTTTTCTTTTCTTCTTTTTTTAAGTATGTGTTTAATAAGTTTTAATGTTGTCATCTTTGTGTGAATTGTAATATTGATTATTAAAAACATAGAACAGTATCTTTATGTTCAGAGGGAGTGTACTCATTTATGCTGTGTACTATAAGTGCCTTCATGACCCAGCTCCACACCTAGAAAAACAAGTGTGCTGCCGAAGCAACAAAAACTCAAAACAAAAAAAATCTTGTATTGGTCCACTTGCAACTCTAGTCTATCAAACTATCAAGGATAGATCTCAATGCTGTGTTATCTAGGTTCTCTGAGCAAACACCAACCAATCATTGAGATAACTCGGTATGTGAATGCCACACAGTCGCAGGGGCATTAAGACCACATCCATATACTTTGTGAATGTGTGACACAAAAACTGGTACAGTTTGCAAAGTAAATACTCAGATCCAGAATTACACACATGCTGCCGTTCTTCTTGGGTATGAAGGAGTCATTTCTAGAAATGCTGTCTGTGTTTTTATGTACTGAAGGATGTGACCATAGTACATGGCTCGAAACATCCAGTCTGACACTCTCTCGAACTGCTGCCAAGCCAGTAGATGGCCTGTGAGAGGAATTAAAGCCTGATTTCCAACAGTGCTCTATAGCAAGTTAGTTAGATGGCACCCTTGAGTCTGTGAGATCAGTGTTTGTAACATAAAAAAGGTGAATTAATCCGAAACTGTCTGGAAGGCAAGCAGGGGAGAAATGAAGATGGTTGGCTGATCCATTTTCTTCCTCTGAATAGGGTCGTGGCCTCCTCTTCAGAAAATTTCTACCTGGCTCACCGCTGCTGCCCAAGTGGCCACTTGAAAGAAACTAAACTTCCAAATGTCTCTCAGCATCCAGTACCAAAACCTTGTCCAGGTGCCTCCCCCAATAAGCCTGCAAGACAGCTAAAGTGTGCATTGCTAATCCCACAATGCCAGAACATAAGTATGCCTTGCTCAGCAGAGAAGAGGTGAATCAAGAGGTGGCTTGGAAGGGATGAAAGACTTAGACTTCCACACAGCAGGCAGTGAGAGGGAGAGATGAGTTACCTTTATCGCTGGCATAACAATGTAGCCATTAAAAATTTGGTAGAGGATCAGTCATGATTTGGGGTGCTTCAGCATGATCCAAGCCAAATACAAGGTTATCCTGGAAGAAACTTGCTTCCTTCTGCTCTGACAATTTTCTGCAAATCTGAAGATTGGTTTGTCCAGCAGAACAATGTTCCATGCCACACAGCCAGGTCAATCAAGGTGTGGATGGTAGAACACCACATCAAGACAATATCATGGCCACCACATTCTCCAGACCTGAACCCAACTGAAAACCTCTGCAATGTGACCAGGAGGAAGATGAAACAGCCATCAAACAAAGCAAGCTGATTGAATTTTTCTGCACCAGGAGTGGCATAAAGTCACCCAGAAGAAATGTGAAAGACAGATTTTTTGAGTTTTAGTCTACAGAGACTAAAATTAAGAAAGTAAAATATGGGAAATATCAAATTGTTAAGATGGCAAACTCCGAAAGGATGTAGAGCAGGGGCCCGTTCTTCGTACGTCGCTAACTCAGTTAGCTGGATTTGATTGTTGAAGATTTCGCTTGATCTCGGATTGGTTGGTGAAAGCTATTATGGGAGTGGCGTGATGGAGCGCAGGAGATGCAGATAACATGATCTTGACCCTT
Organism: Sinocyclocheilus rhinocerous; assembly: GCF_001515625.1. NCBI lineage: Eukaryota > Metazoa > Chordata > Actinopteri > Cypriniformes > Cyprinidae > Sinocyclocheilus > Sinocyclocheilus rhinocerous. The sequence goes on from NW_015638629.1 coordinate 97,189, forward strand.
AAGAAACTTTAATTGACGCTGTCACATAACAAATCTGCTTCAAAGATCAAATTAAATGAATTGCTAATTACAACACTGAAATAAAAATGTAAAGCCTGTATAAATACTAGAAATCATGAATGTAAATAATTGGGAATCATGTAAAAAAAATTATAAAATAAAAACAGTGCACATTTCATTTATCTATTATTACATTTATGTTGTTTTGTTCACTTGGCTGTTTCCAGAAATTTGTTTCCAGAAAGTTATATGATGTCATTACGTTGCTGTCATGCCGCCAGCCAATCGCAGCATTGCTGATCGTGTTTTCGAGTATCGATACATCTGCCCTTTTCGGGAAACACCAGAACGCGCACTAATCTTAGACAACTTAATCTAGATATTTTAATCAAATCCGCAAATTCGTTTGAAGAAACAAATTAGCCAGAGATCAGTTATCACGATTACTAGATCTGGAATCTTTCAAATCATCTCAGATGTATTAAGCGAGGTACGGAGAACGGACCCCTGGATTCAAATGCAGTTGAGTGGTTTATTCAATAAAGCACAACACACACAGGGGTGTGTATATATATATATATATATATATACTTTCCAGATGAAGAGATCTTTAACA
>NW_015638629.1:97954-103823 GCF_001515625.1 Sinocyclocheilus rhinocerous
TAAGACTTCCCAAGATCCCCACCAAAAATTATAAAATAAAAACAGTGCACATTTCATTTATCTATTATTACATTTATGTTGTTTTGTTCACTTGGCTGTTTCCAGAAATTTGTTTCCAGAAAGTTATATGATGTCATTACGTTGCTGTCATGCCGCCAGCCAATCGCAGCATTGCTGATCGTGTTTTCGAGTATCGATACATCTGCCCTTTTCGGGAAACACCAGAACGCGCACTAATCTTAGACAACTTAATCTAGATATTTTAATCAAATCCGCAAATTCGTTTGAAGAAACAAATTAGCCAGAGATCAGTTATCACGATTACTAGATCTGGAATCTTTCAAATCATCTCAGATGTATTAAGCGAGGTACGGAGAACGGACCCCTGGATTCAAATGCAGTTGAGTGGTTTATTCAATAAAGCACAACACACACAGGGGTGTGTATATATATATATATATATATATAATATACACACACCCACACGAGTTAACCAGGGTGAACAAGGGACAGGTGGAGGTGATTAGCTGTCATGTGATTAACAAGGCTAGCAGAGCAGGTGAAGCCAAAGACCACCAAGGTGGAGCAGATGACCTCCACAGCAGAATAGATGGGGCTGAAGATCCCCACGGCAGAGCATATGGAGTTGAAGTCCACCACGGTGGAGGGTGCAGAGGCAGTTACGGCCTCTGTGGCCATAACTGGACAGAAGGAGAGTTCTCTGAGGCAGAGAGCACTTATGTGGTCGTTATATGGCAGGCAGGGTGTTTGGAGATGGTCTCCATGGTCATGACAGGATGAGCAAAGGATTCAGGGATTGCTTTTGTGGCAGTGACGGGACAGGCAGAGAATTCAGAGATGACCTCCTTGGCCATAACAGGCCAATACTCAGATGTGGCAGCAATGATGGAACGAGACTCTGAAATAGCAGCCATGACAGGACGAGACGCAGGAGTGAAGGCCATGATGGAATGAGACTCTGTAATGACCCCATGACAGGGGCCTCCTCCACCTCTCCCACTGTGAAGGAGGAACCACATAGCTGCAGGGCATGGTCCAGAAATTCACAAAGCGTCCTTCGAGGATATTCTGAATGTGGTCCTCGAGGGAGCGTGTGCCCTGTCGAAGGTGAATTAGCCTAAATGCTGGATCCATACCTTGGTCTGGTGTTCTGTTAAGCTGGTGATCTCAGAAAGGAGGTAGAGCAGGATCCAAATGCAGTGGCTTATTCAATAAATGACATAAATGCACACAGCCAATCACAAAAACAAAATGGAGTAGATCCACAAGGAACAAAACTAAACCCAAAAAAAACAAAAAATATAGGAACAGAACTGAAGAAAAACCAACACACAGCCACAATGGACAACACCAGACAAAGACACAGGGTTTTATATATATATATATACACACACATATATATATACACACACACACATTTCAAATCATCTCAGATGTATTAAGCGAGGTACGGAGAACGGACCCCTGGATTCAAATGCAGTTGAGTGGTTTATTCAATAAAGCACAACACACACAGGGGTGTGTATATATATATATATATATATATAATATACACACACCCACACGAGTTAACCAGGGTGAACAAGGGACAGGTGGAGGTGATTAGCTGTCATGTGATTAACAAGGCTAGCAGAGCAGGTGAAGCCAAAGACCACCAAGGTGGAGCAGATGACCTCCACAGCAGAATAGATGGGGCTGAAGATCCCCACGGCAGAGCATATGGAGTTGAAGTCCACCACGGTGGAGGGTGCAGAGGCAGTTACGGCCTCTGTGGCCATAACTGGACAGAAGGAGAGTTCTCTGAGGCAGAGAGCACTTATGTGGTCGTTATATGGCAGGCAGGGTGTTTGGAGACGGTCTCCATGGTCATGACAGGATGAGCAAAGGATTCAGGGATTGCTTTTGTGGCAGTGACGGGACAGGCAGAGAATTCAGAGATGACCTCCTTGGCCATAACAGGCCAATACTCAGATGTGGCAGCAATGATGGAACGAGACTCTGAAATAGCAGCCATGACAGGACGAGACGCAGGAGTGAAGGCCATGATGGAATGAGACTCTGTAATGACCCCATGACAGGGGCCTCCTCCACCTCTCCCACTGTGAAGGAGGAACCACATAGCTGCAGGGCATGGTCCAGAAATTCACAAAGCGTCCTTCGAGGATATTCTGAATGTGGTCCTCGAGGGAGCGTGTGCCCTGTCGAAGGTGAATTAGCCTAAATGCTGGATCCATACCTTGGTCTGGTGTTCTGTTAAGCTGGTGATCTCAGAAAGGAGGTAGAGCAGGATCCAAATGCAGTGGCTTATTCAACAAATGACATAACCTTATTAGATTGTCCTGGATCCTGTCATACTTGCCTGTTTGGAGTGTAGATAATATTCCCTCATTAACACAAGAGCTCTGCTAGAAAAGAGAGTCTTGCAATTCAGTACTGATGCAACCACATATGTATCCCACAATTCATCAGAAATGGCGAAATCTATCTATGGTTACATAAATACCACTTTAAAAATAGTCACTTTGAATGAGATGTTCTTAATGCCAATTATCATAATGGCTCACCTGTAAGTATGATGAGGCAAACAGACAGGCCAAGTAAAATCTGCATGCTGACATCCAGAGAGATTTCCATGCCACCCGATGGGCAGTGACCTGTAGGCTGACACGCACACACTCTGATGGTAAGAGTGGTGGTACTGGACAGAATGGGGGAACCGCTGTCTCTGATCACCACAGGAAGATGGTAGTGTGTGCGATCATGTTGGGTAAAGGTGCTCCGCCGTGCCAGAATGCTAGCTGTGTTATCTGTGACAGTTTCAGATTATGACACAATTATATATACACACAGTACATCATGTAAACACGTGGTACATGCTCAAAAAACTAATGGAAACACTTAAATCTCACATTGGATCTCAATGAATGAAATATTCAAGTTGAAAACAAAATGATCAAACCTCCAAACCAAAACCTCCTTGCGGTGGCACATATGAATATGCCATCCTGGAGGAGCTGGACTACCTGTGCAAACTGACTGGGTTGCATGTACTGCCTCATGCTACAAGTAGTGAGAAGGACGCTAACAAAACACAAAACTAGAGAAAAATCAGTCAGGAAGGATAAGGAGAGACCACCTGCAGAACCATTCCCTTTTTAGGGGTTGTATTGCTGTTGCCTCTCCAGTGAACCTGTTGTCACTTTCATTTGCACCAAAGCAGGTGAAACTGATTCACAATCACTTATGCTTCCTAACTGGACAGACTGATGCCCTGTGCACACGAACACAGGTATTTTCAAAACCGCAGCTTTTTCTATGCAGTTTGGCCATTCGTCCACATGCAAACGCAGCACCAGGTCACTGAAACCGAACATTTTTTAAAACTCCTGCCAGGGTGAAGATTTTCAAAAACTCCGGTTGCAGTGTTATCGTGTAGACAGCGAAACCGGAGATTTTGGCATGTGACGTCGGAGCATGCGCTGTTATCTCCGCTTACTGGAAACTTTTTTAGGCTTCTGATTGGCCAACATTTTGCGTTTTCATGTGGACGGAGATTTTTTTTTTTTTTAAACGGAAGAAGGAAAAACTGTTTAAAAAAATACCCGTGTACGTGTGGACATGGCCTGATATCCATGAAGTTTAACTGACTTATGCCGAGTTCACACTGCACGATTTTAGCCCAAATTTTCACTCACCATCAGGTTTTGAAAAATCACAGACAAATGTCTAAAATCTGAGGCAAATTGGTGCTCGTTCACGAGAGTGACAATCACACAGTGTGTATTATCAAAGACACAATCTGAGAGAATCGCCTGCAGTGTGAAATGAGATCTGACTGAAAACTACATCGGCGATGACCTGCAGCCAATGAGAGAGCAAGATACAAGGCAGCGGGAAGTTCGGAAAGGAGTGACCAGACAGAGTTGTCCGCGATTCTTCCTATTGTAAAGTCATGCAGTGTGTAAGCTCCTGTCGCTGATCCATCGTGCAATGTGAACACAGCAGCAACTGAATGCTACCCCAGATTGTCATGCAGTGTGAAAACAACAGTGATCCGACGACTTTGAAAATTGTGCAGTGTGAACTCGGCATTAGTGTTATAATGTGTTGATTTAGTGTTCTCTTAATTTTTTTTTTTTTTTAAGTTGAGCAGTGTACATGTGATTTCTAAGGTACTATGTTGAGTTTTTTTCATCTTAAATAACAGTCATAAGTCAAATTGTTATTGTAAAAAAAATAATAACTTCAAACTATAACTATATACTGTTAAAGTCATCTAGATTCAGTCAGGTTTACCACAGGTAATTAAAAAGTGCTGTCTGTGTGCATGTGCCTGGCAGACATATTTTCTGCTGAGTTCAGCATGGAGCTCTACTCGCTGCTTGGGCGAAACTGTTTAGCACAGTGCTGCTCACATTTGTTGTGTGAGTAATCTATACTTAACATTGGCAACTAAATAAATATGCACCACTTACTGTTTGTTCGCAGGTGTAAGGTGTGTGAAACCAGCCATTCTAAACTTAGAAAGCTCATGTTGTGACATACCTTGGTTGTCTCTGATGGTGAAGTTGGGGTTGATGTGTTTGTCTGGGATCATGGAGAAATAGAAATGATGGCCGTCTACAGGATCATCTGCATCAGTGGCACTGATCAACTCAATTAGCTTTAAGTGAGACATACATAGAACACATAATCTGTGCATGTACCTCAATTTATTAACAGTTCAATCTCAAATAGTTAGATCCTTGCCAACAGGACATACTTTAACTATTATTTGCATACATAAATCTAGTGATTGTTAAAATGTTGGTTAACTCTGTATGTGTTTTATATATTTTCAATACACCAGTGCAGCTTAACCAGGACCAGGCCATTGTTAGCAGTTCATCTTTCTTTGATTTCTTTACTTCATTGAACTAAACAGGTGTTGTATCTAAAAGGGGTGAGCAAAATGAGCGAGCAATTCTCTTTAGAGACAGAGAAAGCTCTATATTGTCTCAGCCAATGAAAAATTTGAAAGATTTAAACTTTGTCTTTGTGTGCGTTACCTCTCCTGCCTGTGTGTCCTCACACACATAGGGCTGATAGTCTTGTGACAGGGTGGGCACGTTATCATTGATGTCAAGGACTGTGATGTGCAAAGACACTGAAGAGGAAAGCTGCTCATCACCTGAAAGACGCAGTAAAACATACATGTTATTCTTTATTGCCCATCAGTTACTATAGTTAAGAAGAGCTAAGGGAACTTACCAACTTTGGTTAAATAATATATTCCGTGCTCTCAGACGAGTACATAAAAGCGGAACAAAATGGGAAAAAAGGTAAGCTTCAGGTCTCTTTTGACATAAAAATGTGTTTAACTAACTATAAATGATTTGTGATAAAAGAAAAATAGTAATAAGGATTAAATAATACGACTCTTTAGACTGAGACATGTGATATTGTAGCCTTGTTCCTTTCTTGAATCATGTGAGGCAGTTCATAAAAGAGAGAACGGGCTCTTGCTATAGACGATAGATTGATATTCGTTATTCTCATCAGGGCTAAACCCAACTCCATAAATAAACAACACACTCTCTGATTCATTACATTTGTAGGCAAAACAGAGATATTTTCTAAGAGTAATACATCTTTCAAATCTGTAAAGACTCCACGTTTATTTGTGTGCACTCACAATAACAACAAATCGCACTTTTGTGAAATAATGAAAGCAAACAAGATGCGCTTTCTGCCGTCTCTGTCTTTGAACTTGAGCGCAAAACTCTGTGTATATCTTTGCCTTACAGACATTAAAAATATATCTATAGAGAGTGAAATGTCTACTTTCAAATGAACCAATTCAAATGGA
>NW_015638629.1:103884-106612 GCF_001515625.1 Sinocyclocheilus rhinocerous
TTTATCAAATTATTAAAATGTTAATGCCGTCTCCTTACTGTTTTTCACTGACACATTACTTCTGCCGGTGCGCTGTGGCAATGCGTAGGGTTATGCGTGTGCTTAAGCACTTATGGCTATGTAGGCAATTAAAGGCTCATTATAATGATTTAAACAGTTTATTAATAAACGTGCGATTAGTCGACTAATGCGTTCGTGCTGCTTTGCGGTGACATCTGTTCCCACTCTGATCTAATTAGTGACTCTATTTCTAGTGGATGTGCTTACTGTTCTCTGTCGGATTATTGTGTGTCATGCATACGGTATTGTTTGGCCCTTCATGTCGATACAACCAGAGTTCTGACCATGTCTTGTCTTGCTTAGTGTGCTGTGCTCGTCTTAGTGTTCTCTCTGTCCGGTGGCTGCTTCCAGTGAGCCCAGCCCCACGAGCTCTCTCCAAGACGGGAGTCCTCGGAACCAGACCATCCTCGGTCGATTTGTGTTTCATCCAGTTCTGTGTCATCAGACGACAGACTGCCTTGTTTTGTGTCTTCAATAAAGAGACTGATTCTAACTGACTGCCTTTGCACGTGGATCCTTTACACCACCCGTGACAGAATAATCCGACCAAGGATGGATCCAGCAAGGGAGGAACCTATCCGATCAGCGGTGGAGATTCAGGGAGTCATGCTCGGCAGACATGAGGAGGAGTTGTCCGCCGCCCGTCACGCAGTGGAGAGTTTGACCGCACAGGTGACGGATTTATCTTCTCGTCTTCTACAGCTTTACCGAGAACCCACAACGTATTACAGCCGACATCCACCTCCCGAGCCGCGTGTTAACAACCCCCCCTGCTATGCCGGTGAGTCCACTGAATGCAGAGCTTTTCTGACTCAATGTGAGGTTGTCTTTTCTCTCCAGCCTCAGACATATGCGGGAGATTCCGCCCGGATCGCCTTTGTACTTTCGCTGCTCACGGGGCGAGCTCGCGAATGGGGAACCTCCGCTTGGGAGGCACAGACTCCTTGCTGTGGTCGTTTCGAGCTCTTCAAGGAGGAGATGATCAAGATATTCGACCGATCCGTTTTCGGCTGTCGCAACGCTCTTCCCTTGACGAGAAGGTTCATCCGTGCGCTTTCTATTCGCATCGCTTTTCGCCCACTGAGCGCAACTACGACGTCGGTAACCGAGAACTTTTGGTGATCCGTCTGGCGCTAGGTGAATGGCGACACTGGCTTGAGGGAGCCAGTGTGCCATTTATTGTCTGGACGGATCACCGGAATCTGGAGTACATCCTTGCCGCTAAGAGACTTAATGCCCGTCAGGCCCGGTGGGCGCTTTTCTTCGGCCGCTTTGAGTTTTCGATCTCGTTTAGACCCGGTTCTAAGAATCTCAAGCCGGATGCTCTCTCACGTCAGTTCGGCTCGTCAGGGGGTCCCTCGACCAACGAGAGCATTTTACCTCAGCCTTGTGTGGTCGGGGCGGCCGTCTGGGGAGTGGAACAGGCGGTGAGGAGAGCCCTTTTTCATGTCACGAGGCCACCTCGCACTCCTGAAGGAATGTTATTCGTTCCTGAGGCCGTTCGTTCGGCAGTTCTTCGCTGGGGTCACTCGTCCAAATTGGTGGCACACCCGGGAGTTAGGGGTACGTTGGCCGCGATTCGTCAACGGTTTATACCAGTGCACGTACACGTCGAGCCGCCAATCGTCATCGGGTTAGGGCTCCCAGATATGTTTGTGGTCAGAAGGTGTGGCTCTCCACCCATAATTTGCCTATTCAAGAAGGTTCTCGCAAGCTGCGGCCCCGCTTTATTGGGCCCTTTACCATTGTGAAGGTTCTCAGTCCGGTTGCGATCAAACTCACATTGTCCCGTCAGTTGCGCTGTGTTCACCCTGTCTTTCACGTATCCTGCGTCAAACCAGTTATCCGCGATTGTTCTTGTTCAAAATAGACCTGAGTAAACACGAAAAATAGCTAATTTCACCATAAAATCAAATAATTGATCTGTTCCGTGTTTCCCAACCTCCATATGTCATTCAGCACTTTGAAAAAAATGCTTAATAAATGCATGAAAACACATCATTGCCAGGAGTTTTTGCCCAAATTTCTAAAGCTTGAACCTTAAATGATTAAAACTATAGTGTATATGAATATCTCAACGTTAATATTACTTTTATCATGCAAACTAGACTATACCGCATGTTATATGCATGTGTGTGGGACAGAGAGGAACACGACCGCATCACAGCAGAGTGTGCTGCCCATATCCTAAATCAAAGCACATGAGAGACAGTTGTCTGAGAACACCTGAAAAACGTGACCGAATGAACGATACTCGTCTGTATTTGCAGTACAAAAGCCGCGGTTCAGCTGCGCATGACAAACGCTGCCGTTGTGGAAGCTCAATGAGTGCGTGCTGCTCCCGCTCTGCATACGCACAGCTTCTGCGCTGCCTCCGCTCTGCTTGCGCATCCAGTGTGAAACCAGCGTCAGAGGTGCAGAGGGAGTTTTGAGTTGACAAAACATGACAAACCCAACCTGGTTTAGATCAGGGGTGTATTTCAGAAAGTGGGTTTTGTTGGAAACTCAGAGTTTGTTAACCCCAAAAAAGGGAAACTCAGGGTTTTCGGTTCCAATAAAAGACAAAACTAAACCTCTCGGTAAGTTACCATAGTAACTTACTCTGCGAACCTAACCTGGTCGGGAGCAGGTTTTCTTCGGTAAACTCAGAGTTTCTTTCGGTCTCCTC
>NW_015638629.1:107694-109802 GCF_001515625.1 Sinocyclocheilus rhinocerous
TATTACTCCAGTCTTCAGTGTCGCATGATCCTTCAGAAATCATTCTAATATGCTGGGGTGTATTCCAGAAAGTGGGTTTTGTTGGAAACTCAGAGTTTGTTAACCCCAAAAAAGGGAAACTCAGGGTTTTCGGTTCCAATAAAAGACAAAACTAAACCTCTCGGTAAGTTACCATAGTAACTTACTCTGCGAACCTAACCTGGTCGGGAGCAGGTTTTCTTCGGTAAACTCAGAGTTTCTTTCGGTCTCCTCTCCCTTTTTATAGCGTAAGCGATGTTTAAATAATTTATTCATTCATTCATGCGGCAAAAATGCTTTTATTGCTGAGATGCCTTATTTTATGTACAAATATCTAAAAATTCTTAAATCAAGATGCAGTTTCTATATAAAAAATAAAATAAAACATTTAGTCTTGTTTCCTGGGGGAAACAAGTAAAATTATCAGCCACTGGGGTAAGAAAAATAATCTTAAAGCAAATGGAAACCAGATTATTTTTCTCATCGCACCACTTTCATTTTCATCCTGCAGACACTGTAAATTTGACAAAAATGGCATGTCTTTTTACATGGGATCCTGTAGATGAGGAGGCTGCATTAATTCATGGGGAGTTACATTTACATCAGGAGAGGAATTTATTTTACTTTATTTTATTTTGCCATATCCACATGCATAGCCTATTTATTTGAGCGGTACCACTTTTAAATGACGTTCACTTGATAACATCTTGCTGTGACCTCTGGAAGTAACCTAATAATTAGAATTTCCTTTAGGATTTCCAGTGTGGTTGGATGCATTGATGCTTTGACACAATCTGTATTGTTTAAAGTGCTATATAAATAAAGGTGACTTGACTTGACTAGATGATTATTTAAGTTAATCTGACTTACTGTCAAATGATTTGGTTCCATAAAGCAAACTTAACATAGATCCACCTCAGTCATTGTGGAAACTAATGCTGGGAAACTAACCTGGGGCCTGATGTATAAACGTTGTGCAATTTTCCACGTACATATTGAGATTTATAAAAAATAAACTTGGCGTAAATATGTGCGCACCGTACGAGTACTCTAGACCATGCGTACGCACTCTTTTACTGGTGTAATAGCGAAGCCTAATGATTTCAGACTCTCTTTTCCTTTCAATATACACATTTAGATTAAATATTCTGCTCATTAATGGAGTTAAGCATTGACATTACATAAAGTCATTATTCAAAAGTTAAACAAAAACTTATGAATTTAGATATTTAGACACATATTTGTAGTGGATGCGCTGTTTTTTGATCACTTTTCTTGTTGCATGCTGTTTTAATGACAGCGAGGAGTGCTAGGCACACAGTAATGTTTCTTTAAACTGCAGATCTCATGTTAAGAGAAATTGATTTAGCAAGGACATCAACGATGCGCACTTACTTCGATATTGTGGCAGACACTGCTGGATTCGGTGGTCGAACGGTCCACTGGCAAGTTTAAATAGGTCAGAATATATTAGCCTACTGCACAACCAAGGCTGCACGGAGGTGTTTATTTCGCGAACATTCAGAACATTATGAAAATAGCATTGTGATTGAAGGATAGAACGATAAGATTTGAACGTTTCTTTTTTATAATATTTTGTCAGTGACGCCGCGTCAGACAATACACTTATTTACACACCGTATTTCTGATTCAACTATAGCCTATTTGAATATCCTAAAACATTTTATTTGTTTAAAACAATTATATACTGCTTTGGCTAGTGGAAAAGAAAGAGATCCACTCTATTCTAAATAGATTCTCTGAGAAGTATTTTATACAATTTTGTTTTTACATTTATTTTGATATATTTATTCGAAAACAAGACAAGGACAGTGAATGATTTTTAGCAATGTAATGTACCGTACAAATTGCATTTTTAGTCCGCATGTCATATTTTCCTAATGTCTTTTACCTTTGACGGTGTTAAACATGGTGTCACGTGGATGGGGATATGCATGGAAATGATATGCAGATGAGGTTATGCATAGTAAAACTAGGCATTGTAAGCTCCATATATGGTGATTTTGGGGAGGAGATGCATGTACGCACAATCTCCCGCTGACAGGGATTTATAAAAGGATTTTTGCGCA
>NW_015638629.1:115166-115879 GCF_001515625.1 Sinocyclocheilus rhinocerous
GTTTTAATGGCAGCGAGGAGTGCTAGGCACACAGTAATGTTTCTTTAAACTGCATATCTCATGTTAAGATAATTTTTTTTTAACAAGAACATCAACGATGCGCACTTACTTCGATATTGTGGCAGACACTGCTGGATTCGGTGGTCGAACGGTCCACTGGCAAGTTTAAATAGGTCCGAATATATTAGCCTACTGCACAACCAAGGCTGCACGGAAGTGTTTATTTCACGAACATTCAGAACATTATGAAAATAGCATTGTGATTGAAGGATAGAATCTAAAGCAAACAATAAGATTTGCACGTTTCTTTTTTATAATATGTTGTCAGTGACGCCACGTCAGACAATTATGTACACTTATTTACACACACCGTATTTCTGGGGCCCGTTCTTTGTACGTCGCTTATTACATCCGAGATGAAATGTCACATCCAAGATGATATCATCGCCATTCACGATTTCTAATATTTGTACAAGCTTTACATTTTTATCTCAATGTAGTAATTAGCAATTCATTTATTTATATTTTAACAGATTTGTTACGTGACAGCATTAATTAAAGTTTCTTAAAGGGTCAAGATCATGTTATCTGCATCTCCTGCGCTCCACCAAGCCACTCCCATAATATCTGTCATCACTCAAATTAATGCACGACTCTACATTATCTGTATAGCATGTGTGTAAGACTCGAATACAATTATGAAGTAATAATTT
>NW_015638629.1:116483-119747 GCF_001515625.1 Sinocyclocheilus rhinocerous
ATCGCGCTAATCAGGATCTGGCTAATTGGGTTCTTCGAACGCACCTGTTGTTGATGATTTGTATGGCTGGATTGAGTTATCTGAGATAAGTGCACGTTCATGGATTGGTTTAAAAGGGGCTATGTATCGATACTCGAAACAACCCATAATAGACTCTACATTATCTGTATAGCATGTGTGTAAGACTCGGATACAATTATGAAGTAATAATTTTATGACGAATAAATCTTTCAGTGAGTAAAACTGGCTGTGTCTGTAGTATTAAAGACTACACAACATTATTATATTATCTTTAAATTAATTTTTAAATGATTATTATTTTAAATTATTGTCCCTGGATTAGTAGGTACTCTTGTAACAAAGTAGCGGTGGTAGAGGACATATTTAAGAATCAATTCTGCTTAAAAAGATGCAATCTAATCCTGTTTACATGAAATACGCCTGCTCCCGAGCAGGTTTAAGCTTACGGACCTGTTGCTATGACAGCAACTCCGGCATGAGCTTCGAAGAACCAAACAATCCAAGATCATGCCAAATCATCATGTCGTCAAATCATACGTACACTTTTAAGAAGAAATCTACGGAAAGTTTTGTACATGAGGCCCCTGGGGTCTCATTTATAAAACTCTCCATAAATTTCTTCCTAAAAGTGTACGTATGCACAAAAGCTAGATTTTGCCAGAACCTGTGCAAAAATCTCTTTATAAATCCCAGTCAGAGTAAGTTTGTGCGTACGTGCATCTCCATCCCAACTCCTCCCCGAAATCACCATATATGGAGCTTACAACGCATAGTTTTACTATGCATAACCTCATCTGCATATCATTTCCATGCACATTCCATCCACGTGACACCATGTTTAACACCGTCAAAGGTACAAGACATTACAGTAGCCCCTCACTGCAGAACAAAGATCCATGGTGCGGGGTTGGATCCACATCTAGGGGGTGGAGATGGTAGGTTTAGGGGTGGAGACGGGTAGCTTTAGGTATATGTAAGGTGGGAGGAGTTGGATCTGGATCCAACCTCGCTCCCTGGATCTTGTGTTCTGCAGTGAGGACCATCTCAGACATTAAGGGAATATGAGATACGGACTATAAATGCTATTTGTGCCATACACAATACACAAAAGTATTCTTGTTATGTTTTAGAATAAATATATCAAAATATCCATAAAAACAAAACTGTTTAAAATAGTTCTTAGATAAATATTTTAGAATAGAGTTGAGCTCATTCTTTTCCACTGGCCAAATAGTATTTAAATTGTTTTAAACAATCTAAATCAAATTAAAATTATGCAGCTTTGCTAATAAGGTGAACATCTTTTTGCTATTTTAGTGGAAACAGATAGGCATATTTATTGCAGTGTAAATCTGACTCACACGTTCTTTGACAAAGTATTTTAAAAAGGAAATGTGCAAATCTTACTGTTTTCTTCAAGTTGTATCGTATCCTTCAAACACTTATTGCAGTGTAAATCTGACTCGCACGTTCTTTGACAAAGTATTTTAAAAAGGAAATGTGCAAATCTTACTGTTTTCTTCAAGTTGTATCGTATCCTTCAAACACAGTGGTATTTTTCATAATGTTGTGGAGATGCTTTCACATGACATCAACACGTGCAGCTGCGGTTGTACAGTAAGCTATTATCACTGGACCTATTCAAATCGGACAATGGACCGTTCGACCACCAAATCCAGCAGTGTTTGCCATAATATCGAAGTAAGTGTGCATCATTGATCATTGTTTTCACTAAAAATCTTTTCTCATAACATGTGATCTGCAGTTTAATTTAAAGATGAATTATTTTGTGACTGACGCTACAAAATAGAGTTTTCTAGCTGCTATGTTTTAATGTAACATTAATTATTAAATAGGCTATGTCTAAATTCATATAATTTTGGTTTAACTTCTGTGTAATGACTTTATGTAATTTCTCCATTAATGAGAGTGGAATATTTAATGTAAATGTGTATATCTACATGAAAACAGAGTTTAAAATAATTGTTTATTTCATTACTTTTCTCTCTCCAAGAAAAAAAAGTCTGTACGCATGGGTCAGAGTTTGCGTGCAGGTGCACAAATTTTCCTGTCTAGATTGTTTTTATAAATCCCACCTTTTGCGTAGGAAGTGGCATACGCCTCTTTCAGGGCATGTTTTGTGCGTACGCAACGGTTGTAAATGAGGTCCCTAGTCTGGGTCAGGCTAACTGTCAGGCTAAGCTGAGTTTCTCTAACACTGACCAATAGGAATGCAGTGGTATTACCACTGAAACTCTCACATACAATTATTTGACTTTATTAATCACCATCAGTCCAAAAATAAAAGAACAAAGAAAATGCAACTTCAATAATAAATAAATTCAATAAAAATATAGGCTACAGTTGACTGTATTTAATGTATTGTGTCTAAGATTTAATGACATTGTTTTAAGATATATGAAAACATTTTAACATGGTTGCTACTTGCGCATTCAGTTGATCAGCAGTTTTTAGCCATGCAGCCTTTCGGTCTCGTTTTATGACAGCTACCTTTTATGGTTATTAATAGAACATTAGAATCACATAAGTCTTGCCCACTCCTGACAGCAAAATGGATATATTTGCATGACTTTCTAAGATTTACAAATGGAGAATTATCAGTTCCTCTTCAGGAACTCGAGCTGCGTCGGAGGACGCTTTGGGAACGTCCTTCAGCGTAACCGGCTCTGAACCCCGTGTGTAATCAGTCCAATAGATGGGCGAGACGTCACGGGCGGGTGACGTCATGAGCAGGAAGCTATAAAAGCACATGCGGTGGAACCGGCGTCAGCTTTCTGTCATTCAGCAAGCGCTCTGTGTGTGTGTCAGTCTGTTTTCCATTTGTGAGTCTTATTTGATGTTGTTTTGTCCAGAATGTCAAAAGCACAAGACAAAAAAACTGGATGAGCGTTTTCTGCGTGTTAAGCCTCCGCGCCAGAGCCTGCCTTTGTTCCCCGACCTCCACACCGAGGTGTCGAGGTCGTGGGGAAGACCTTTCTCGGCCTGCCTCTTTATCCCCGCTTCTGATTATTACACCAATGTGGCGGGGATGAGCGAGCGTGGTTATAAGACGATGCCCCGGGTAGAACAGACGCTCGCGAGCTATCTGTCTCCCGACGCGGTGTCGTCTTTAAAGGCTCCGGCATTGCCCTCAAAGCCGCTACTTACAACATCAGCGCTGGTGGGAAAGGGGTACTCGGCAGCGGGTCAGGCTGGTGCGTGTCTGCACACCATGGCGGTGTT
>NW_015638629.1:119799-126060 GCF_001515625.1 Sinocyclocheilus rhinocerous
TTGAACCGCTCAGTCATGCGACTGAAGTTCAGGATGCTCACACTCAAACAGGTCGTGTCTCAGATCAGGTTCAAGGACTGGTTTGTCACGATCGACCTGAAAGACGCATACTTCCATGTTTCCATCCTTCCCACTCACAGGAAGTTCCTGAGGTTTACTTTTGGGGGCAAAGCGTACCAATATCGGGTTCTTCCCTTCGGCCTTGCACTCTCAGCACCCTGGCTCCATTGCGACTCAGGGGCATCTGCATACTGAACTATATCGACGATTGGTTGATATTAGCTCAATCAGAGCAGACGGTGGTTCGACATCGAGATGTCGTTCGCTGGTTCCGCCGCACGTGCTTTTATAGCTTCCTGGTCATTATGTCACCCGCCCGTGACGTCTCGCCCATCTATTGGACTGATTACACACGGGGTTCAGAGCCGGTGACGCTGAAGGGCATTCCCAAAGCGTCCTCCGACGCAGCATCTCGTGCCCTCGAGGAACCATGGTTACATGCGTAACCTGAGACGTTATGTCAGTTATGTACTGAGGAAAACACAAAGTCTCAAATGCATTAAACAGCACATATATATTCGCTGTTTGTCATGGTGGATCAATTTTATCCATGATCGACATTAAGGGCTGCTTAAGAATAAGCATGCACATCAAATTATCTTGACTCATTGAACCTGGGTCAAATTGGTGAGATTCCGTAAACTTAAATTGTCATTTTTGGAACCACTTTAGCCCCGATTGATTTGGTAAGTTTTTTTAAGTCAGGTTTTGGACTTAAATCTCCACTTTTCTTAGCGCACTTTATGAAACGGGTCTCATGGTAACAGATGAACAAAGACAGGAAACTGAACTGAGTTCAGCGCAAAACTCAAACCCAGAACAGAAGAATCTGTACCTTGTATGTATATTCAAATCAGTCATCATATGCCTGTGTTAGTCAGTGGTTGATGCATGTTAGTGACAAAAATATGCTCACTGTTCTCTCTGGCGTCGATGGTCAAGTTGTACCAGGCTGCTGTTTCTTGATCCAAAAGGTTGGCCACATACACTGTCCCATTACTGGGATCAATTTTGAACATCTGTCGTGCGTCACTGCTCTTTAAAATGCTGTATCTGTTCAAGGAAAACAGTTGTTATTTGGAGTTAATTTTTTTTCATATACTTCCCTTGTTTGTTACCATATGCGGATTTCAACCATGCACAAACAGCAGGTAAATCAAACAATCATGGACTGTCTGGCCAAGCACATAGTTGGTATGGCAAACATAATGTATTCTGTTCTGTAGATTCAGAATCTTTTAGTCTGTTTCTCCAGATTGCTCCAAATTTACAAACAACTGTACCAAACAACACATACAACTAGGGAAATAGGAAAACAGTGTCAAGTTCTTCGATCAGTTATGAATCATTTCAGTTATAATTACAACTTCAATATCTACTATAAAATAACTTTACAGAAGATTATATAGCAGCATTATTTTGATCCTCTGGTCTAACAGTATAAAACACAATTTGATTAGTGATTCTAAGCTACAGCATGTCAATATTTTGTAAAAAGGTTTGGGGTTAAAAATGTTTTCAATTTTTCTTTCTTTTTTTTCAATGGTTTTGGGGACTTTTTTAACTAAAGTAGTGGGGCCAGTTTTACCTAGACACCATACTTGGTTCATATATTGTTGTCATCAAGCTGGACAACTTTTAAAATCACAGTATATAAAACACAATTTGATTAGTGATTCTAAGCTACAGCATGTCAATATTTTGTAAACAGCTCCCTTTTATTTGTTATTATTATTATTAGTAGTAGTTTTTTCCCCCAAAGGTTTGGGGTTAAAAATGTTTTCAATTTTTCTTTCTTTTTTTTCAATGGTTTTGGGGACTTTTTTAACTAAAGTAGTGGGGCCAGTTTTACCTAGACACCATACTTGGTTCATATATTGTTGTCATCAAGCTGGACAACTTTTAAAATCACAGTCATTATCTCTGCCCAACAAGAACAGAATCCTCAGCTCTGTTTCACCCCTGGGTGTAAGGCCAATATGGATAAGGATTGAATACCTCAGTTACTCTTGGTGACTGAATTCTCAATAAGCAATCCTGGTGAAGAGATATCTGAGTCTCCTTGTCTTCAATTCTGAATTTCCTACAACAGCGCAAATCTATGTTTATGGTTTTATCCATCCTTTTTATTGTATTTATCTATGTTGTATTTAACTCTTGTTCTAAATTATCTGATGTACTTATTATTAAATATGGTGAGACATAATTAATACATAATAGGTAATTTTATAAAAATGGTATCTTCCAATTTGTAGAAGCGGGAAAGATGTGTATATACGATTGCTGTCACTAGAAGCAAGCAGGACTAGTGAACGGATTGTTAAGGGTACTGTAAGTCGAACAAGGTTGTTGTAGCACTCTTTTAACATGGTACACTCTGGCCCCAGTTGTGTTCTATTTATTAGACTTTTTATTAATAATCTTTGTTTTAGTTATGCTCTTAATGTTATTTACTTGCACATTTTTGCACATACACACCTATTTGGATGCCAACATTGCTCCCGTGATTGCATTTCCATGTAATTTTTTCCTGTCAGAATCCCTGAATATCACTGGCAAAAGCAGTTATTGTGTCGCGTTGCTAAGTGGGCTTTGGGAAGTTGAGGGTTTTGTGATGTTTATGCCCATGACTTTTTTTATCTGGACATTGCAGTGCTGCCCCTTACGTATGCCACTGATTGAGCTAGAAGTCGACATGGACTGTTCAAAACAAACTAAGCAATGTTTTGAAAGCACTATAGAGTCACCATGGAGTCACAGTGTTTATCCTCAGATGTAATGTCCTTCTAATCTGACTTTTAGGAGGTAATATGGATCAAAATGAGAAAGGAGAGAAGGAAAAAAAATTACCTTATGGCATTGTTGGTTGTGTCAATGTCTTTAGCATAGACTGTACCAACTTGAGTGCCTACTTGGGCACTCTCTAGAACTTTCCAATTATAAGGGGTTTCATAAAAGATGGGTGGTTCGTCCACATTTGTCACAGTGATTTTGAGTGTTGTCCTGTCATGAAACTCATATGCACTCATAAAACGTGTGTCTATGTTTTCATTGATGGCCTCAACAGCAATGACGAACCGCCTCTTGCTCTCATAATCCAGTGGCTACAGAGACAAGAGAACACTTATAAAAGACAAACATAAAACAGTTGTCCAGTGATTACCAGTGTTTATGGATTGAAATTCGAAAATTAACATTATGAATTAAATTATTAATTATATTATAATTTAATAATAATATTAATTATTAATATTAATTATTTCGTACAAATATAAATGTGTCTTGAATTTGTTTCTGAGAACATCATGCCCAACATTTGTTAACAACTGTCATGGATATCAGAAAAAATATATACTTAGATAAATGATGATGGTTACATATGCATATGTCTGTATTGTACTGTAAGACCTGAGCCAGTATGACAATCCCCTCTTGAGTGTCAGGGTCTGTCTGGATTGTGAAGGTGCTGCTTTCTTCAAGATCTTCTAAGCTGTAGTTCATTTTAGCGTTCAGACCAACATCACCATCATCTGCCATTATTCTTCCCAATGTGGTACCCACTGGTGCTGACTCTGATATAGCAAATGTGTACAAATCTAGACATAAAGAGGAAAATGGAAAAACACTTTCAATAACATTTATGTGCTTTGGCAACAGAAACAGGAAAAAAAAACTACATAATGCAATAAATCACTGAATGCTGATAATAATGTAAAATGTCATTACTCACACACCCATATGCATTTTTGACATGGTGTGAATTTTCCATTGACCTCTGTTAATTTTATGTCATGCTAATTATATTTTATGTCCTCTAATTCTTCCCCTAACCTAACATTTCCCATCACAACATTCTAAGATGTTATTTAATGTTATTTATTAAGCTGTTTGTGTGGACCATTGGCTGCTCTACAAAGAAAGCATGAGCTAGCCCTACTTCTTTTAGTGCTCTTTACTGTTTAACAAAGATCAGATCAAAGATCTGATCCAGAAACTTGGCCAAAATTACCACAGAACTCATGCAGAAGTTCAGACAAACCACTGGGTCTTTTGGTTGGGAAGCTGCAGTGGCAGGGAGCTTTGGATAGGCTGCAATGGTGGGTTACTTTTAGGAAACTAGGAATACTGAAGTGACAGGAGCCACAGGGGAAGCTGTAGTGGCCTGAGTGATTTTGGGGGTGGTATCTATGGTCATGACAAGAATCTCTGAGAAAAACACAACTTTGGGCATTGGCATTGGGAATGACAGCACCTTGTCCAGGACAGATATTGATGCAGAAAGTCCACAGATTCTGATTCTGTGGCCAGTGCAAGCATCTCAACTTAGAACCTTTGTTCCTCTTTTCATTATCCCAGACCTCTTTGATTGGAGCAGGTAGATAAAGGTACTGAGGGATTCTTTCATTCATCTGAGCTAAAACTGACTGAATATCACATCATGGCCTATATAATTACAATTTTTTGTGTTTCTGTCCAATTAAAAAGTACTGATCTATTCCCACATAATCTTGTCACAAGTCACCCTGACCTTATCTGAAAATGCTCTATAATATTTTTTATAGAAAGCACTGCTTTATTGCATTACATATATGACATTATATGTTCATGAAAGTTTTTGGGGTTTAACATAATTCAACTGTTTGATTGACTGAAATATGTAATGGTCATGTTTTGGATTCTCACTGTGCTGGAAAGTAGGTCCATTGTCATTGACATCCATCAGGCTGATGGTCACAGTGGTTGTGGCACTGTAGCCTCCGGTGAGTCCGAGCATATCTTTCACTTGAACCACAACCAGATATGTCTCCCTGGCTTCTCTGTCCATATTAGGCCATGATGTCACAATTATACCTGTGTTGGAGAAAAATAAAAATAAACATTGAGCACAGATAGTATTTGGACATTTAAAGCTGCTGTAAACATTTTTTCCTGGAATATAACGCCTTCTATCTGACAGAGACCTGTTTTGATTTTAGCCTGTGTTTCACTGTCTTGCGTTTTGTGTTCAAGGACACTTATTTTGTTTTGTATTGCTATGTTTTTGTACTTTCTTCCCGTTTCAGTTCCCTGTGCCACCCTGTTTGTTGCTATAGTTACCTCCATTAGTTTGCATAGTAATTCATTAGCTCCTCCCTCTCCTTGTTACCTTGTGTATATACAGTTCTACATGAAAGTTTTTGAACCGTTTAGAATTTTCTATATTTCTGCATAAATTTAATCCAAAAGATCATCAGATTTTCATGCAATACCTGAAAGTTGACAAAGAGAACCCAATCAAACAAATGAGATGAAAATAAATACTTTGTCATTTGTTTATTCAGGAAAATGATCTAATATTAAATATCAGTGAGTGTCAAAAGTATGTGAATATCTAGGATTAGCAGTTAATTCGAAGGTAAAATTAGAGTCCATCTGTTCAGAGGTGTTTTCAATCAATGGGATGACTATCAGGGGTCAGTGTGTGCCCTGTTTTATTTAAAGAACAGGAATCTATCAAAGTCTGATCATGTTTGTGGAAATTAATCATGACACGAACAAAGGAGATCTCCAAGGAAAAAGAGTTGTTGTTCCTCATCAGCCTGGAAAAGTTTACAAAACAATCTCTAAAGAGTGCATGCTTATTCCAGTGCTCAAATGGAAGACATTCAAGACCATTGTTGTGACCATTCAAGACTGGTGAGTCTTTCTTTAGATGCTCTTGCCTTGGTTCACTAGTTTGCTCCAGCTAGGGATGGGCAAATGAAGCCTCATGAAGCACTGAGGCTTTCCTCTGATTGTTCCGGGAAAAGATTCAAAGCTTCAAGAGGGTCAAAAACATAGCCATCTAGTCGTTAGTAAAAAATAAAATAGCCAAAAGCTTGTGAAAAACGTTTCCGTTGTACAAAGCAGCCACAACACATTCCATAAATAGTTTCATGTTATGTGCACAAATTAAATCCTAACAGCATGGGTGACATTTGACTCTTGAATTGGGGGGGGCATTAAGAAGGAAAAAAATAAATAAAATTATATATATATATATGAAATAAATAAAAACAAAAGTTTTTTTTTTTTCGGTTGTAAGCATCAAAACAATGCCCTACCTTATTGCAATGCATCAAAGCAATCAGTCCAACACAGTCAAGAATAACTTAGAGGTTGCCACCTTTAAGTAAACTGCGAACCAGTTTTGGCTCTTCCTGCTGACTTGAATGGTGATGC
>NW_015638629.1:131263-132785 GCF_001515625.1 Sinocyclocheilus rhinocerous
ACGCCTTCTATCTGACAGAGACCTGTTTTGATTTTAGCCTGTGTTTCACTGTCTTGCGTTTTGTGTTCAAGGACACTTATTTTGTTTTGTATTGCTATGTTTTTGTACTTTCTTCCCGTTTCAGTTCCCTGTGCCACCCTGTTTGTTGCTATAGTTACCTCCATTAGTTTGCATAGTAATTCATTAGCTCCTCCCTCTCCTTGTTACCTTGTGTATATACAGTTCTACATGAAAGTTTTTGAACCGTTTAGAATTTTCTATATTTCTGCATAAATTTAATCCAAAAGATCATCAGATTTTCATGCAATACCTGAAAGTTGACAAAGAGAACCCAATCAAACAAATGAGATGAAAATAAATACTTTGTCATTTGTTTATTCAGGAAAATGATCTAATATTAAATATCAGTGAGTGTCAAAAGTATGTGAATATCTAGGATTAGCAGTTAATTCGAAGGTAAAATTAGAGTCCATCTGTTCAGAGGTGTTTTCAATCAATGGGATGACTATCAGGGGTCAGTGTGTGCCCTGTTTTATTTAAAGAACAGGAATCTATCAAAGTCTGATCATGTTTGTGGAAATTAATCATGACACGAACAAAGGAGATCTCCAAGGAAAAAGAGTTGTTGTTCCTCATCAGCCTGGAAAAGTTTACAAAACAATCTCTAAAGAGTGCATGCTTATTCCAGTGCTCAAATGGAAGACATTCAAGACCATTGTTGTGACCATTCAAGACTGGTGAGTCTTTCTTTAGATGCTCTTGCCTTGGTTCACTAGTTTGCTCCAGCTAGGGATGGGCAAATGAAGCCTCATGAAGCACTGAGGCTTTCCTCTGATTGTTCCGGGAAAAGATTCAAAGCTTCAAGAGGGTCAAAAACATAGCCATCTAGTCGTTAGTAAAAAATAAAATAGCCAAAAGCTTGTGAAAAACGTTTCCGTTGTACAAAGCAGCCACAACACATTCCATAAATAGTTTCATGTTATGTGCACAAATTAAATCCTAACAGCATGGGTGACATTTGACTCTTGAATTAGGGGGGGGGATTAAGAAGGAAAAAAATAAATAAAATTATATATATATATGAAATAAATAAAAACAAACGTTTTTTTTTTTCGGTTGTAAGAATCAAAACAATGCCCTACCTTATTGCAATGCATCAAAGCAATCAGTCCAACACAGTCAAGAATAACTTAGAGGTTGCCACCTTTAAGTAAACTGTGAACTAGCTTTGGCTCTTCCTGCTGACTTGAATGGTGATGCTTCCCATTTGTCAGTTGATGGCCTTTCATTTTTAACCAGAAATTTGCACGCTGCTTTTCTGATGTTCACTGAAGTTTTCCGTCTCTTTTCCCCGTGTCACTTGAAATGTTTCCGTTTTGAATCGTTACCAAGTCGAGACACGTGAGGAAAAAATAAACGATCAGTTGTGGGTAGGGCTGGACGATATGGCCAAAATTGATATCACGATATATTTCTTAATTTCGGTCGATGCGATATAATTCCGATATCGATATGAACACTA
>NW_015638629.1:132926-138982 GCF_001515625.1 Sinocyclocheilus rhinocerous
TTTGGCTCTTCCTGCTGACTTGAATGGTGATGCTTCCCGTTTGTCAGTTGATGGCCTTTCATTTTTAACCAGAAATGTGCACGCTGCTTTTCTGATGTTCACTGAAGTTTTCCGTGTCTTTTTCCCGTGTCACTTGAAATGTTTCCGTTTTGAATCGTTACCAAAGGCGAGACACGTGAGGAAAAAAAAAAGAGTAGTTGTGGGACTATATTCTATCATAAATCGCATACCATTCATTCATTGTTGAACTTTCTACCGTCCGTTACTCGAAATGAAATGATTCCTATAATCCTAGGCTAAAATCTGTAGTCTTTGATCGGTAGTTTGACATGTTCACCAACAGCCGATTAATGGCCGTTGTGATCAAATTTTACCTCCGACGAAATTCTGGCAGTGTCAGAAGATTTGGCGCATAGTCCTGCAGTGTGACTTCTCCTACGACGAACATCAAACTGTCTTAGTTTTTCAAGACAAGTCATGATCAGAATTAATACTAGATATTTCTTCTATCCGCCATAAACTCCGGCGCTCCTGTCCTCCGCTCACAAAATTCATATTATATGTTACCTTTGCTATGATAATGCAGCCTTTGCTATGATTGTGCTGCTGTTTTCGTGTGTGTGTGTAGTGCTGTGTACACTATTCTTCTTAAACATGCCGGTATTGCCGCCATTCATATACTTTTAATGATAGCCAACATTTCAGCCCTGCGTGTAATGCAGCTCACAGTCACTGAACGTGTATGGGTTGATAATGTAGAACTCCGGACAAGTTTTCTTGCGCGCACCTGTTTTTAACACGTATTGACTGTCGTACAGTCTGACATCAATGACAACTGAGATCCCACAGTGTGACATGATCATCATGTTCGTACAGTCTGACAAGTACAATCCTAAATGACTTTTTTTTTAAAATCGCACAGTGTGAGCCCGGCTTTAGTCATGAGATGATTCACGAGCGTGCAAAACTGCACTTAAAAACTGCGGCGCATTCAGCAGTGAGTGTAAATTCTGACAAAACATTTCTGATTGGCCATTGCGTTTAAGAAATCAACAGATATGTCTGTGATTGGTTACATTGCTCAACGTTGCAAAAACACATTGAGGGTATTTAGCGCTTGGCTAAGCGCTCCAATTGCAGCGGGGCCGACATCAGGGATTACATGACTAACAACCCCCCCCAATGTCGCCCATGCCTAACAGTGTGTGTGTTTTTGTGTGTGTGTTGAATTTCCCTCTGTGATAAATTCATTTACACATTAAACTGTGGCATTTAATATGATGTAATGGAAGAATAATGCACACATATATTAACTGCATATGGTTAATTTTTATTTTTTATTTTCCTGAAATAAAAGGCCCGGAGTTCAAGGAACAGAGGTAAGTCTGCTGAGTATATTTACCTCTTATCTTGTTAATCGAGTTGATTATTGAATATGCTCCTCTCGCATTAATTAGGTTAATTATCTGAATGTGCTCCTTCCGAACTTTATTAATAAAACATAATACAGCGAGCGCTCATTCAAAAGCAATTTCAATACCCCACATATTGATAGTGGCTTCTTGATGCACAAAAATTCTATTCAGTATAAGTTCTCACATACTCCGTCTGCAGTGCATATGCGGTGCTTTTTTTTTTTTTTTCTCCCCCCATGTTAACGAATACATACATTCTAAATCATAAACATCTTAAAGACATTTTCTAAACGTCTATTTGACATCTAAAAGGAAGCATCCTATAGACTTATTGCAGATGAAAACCCTCTAAAAAAAAACATATTGAGTGCAGGTTGGAGACCCCTGGCTTAAAAAAATGAAGAATGTTGTATGCAAGATGTTATAAAGAATGCATATATAACCATTGGTCTTTCCTTGAAAATAAGACTATGTTCTTATTTCTTTTTGAGAAGTGGTTTTATTTGATTTTAAGATGTGCAATGAAGCACAGTACATAATATGTGTCTATATTGCATAATATCATAATATCATTCATATTAATAGGTTTTCTCCAGGAAGACATATTGAGTTTGGAAATTTTAGATAAATGCTTAGTGTTACTATTTACCTAAACCCATTAGGTTTTAGTCGACTAAGTCGACTAAAATTCAGATGACAAAAATTTTACAGAAACTGAAGGACATTTTAGTCAAAAGACTGACTAAACTGACTAAAAAATTTGCTGTCAAAATTAACACTGTTATGTCATGTCATGTGGTTGTGTTCTGGTTGTTCATTGGTTGTGATAGTCATGTGTTCTCCTATTGTTTGATATATATCCCTCATGTTGCCATTGTCCCTTGTCTAGCTTTGTTTCCTGTAAGTGCTGTTGGTGAGTGTCATGTTTTATGTTCAAGTTCTACCACATTTCATGTTTCTTTGTCAAGCCAAGAATGATCAAGTCAAGTCTGTACACTTCTGGATATCAATAAACTGCATTTGGGTTCACTACACTCGCCTTTAGTGATTTGGGTTCACTACACTCGCCTTTAGTGATTTGGGTTCACTACACTCGCCTTTAGTGATTTGGGTTCACTACACTCGCCTTTAGTGGTTCCCTCGTTACAGAATGCTAGACCAAAATATGAACCCAGGGCAAGGCCAACGTACTATTGAGGATGATGTGGAGGACTTCTGTGGACTTTGTGATCAAGTGGATTTTAACGATGTAGCACTTAAAAGACATTTTTCGTTTTGGTTTAAACAAAAATATTTCTCGTTTCATGCCTCTCCATACTCCCAACTGGACTTTGGCACAATACACTGATTATGCCCTGTTGTCTGTGGTTCTTCTTTTACTGTGGGTATTGTGAAAGAGGAGCCCTGCAATACCGCAGTTCCCACACCAGAGTGTTTCCACGCCCCGACCATCATGTCAGTATTTATTCATGCCACGACCACCACACTGGAGCCTGCTCACGTCATGGTTGCCAAGCCAAGGCCTGCTCACATCATGATTGCCACACCTGAGTCTTCAGCCAAGATGGCCACCAGGCCATGAGCCTCTCCACGTCATGGCTGCCACGCCAGAGCTTCGTCACGTCATGGCCACCATGTCAGAGCCTCTTCACATCATTGCTGCCACTCCAGACTCTCAATCCATCATGCTGCCACGCCAGAGTCTCCACCCATGCAGTGCATATGCGGTGCTTTTTTTTTTTTTCTCGCCACCCATGTTAACGAATTAGACCCAGATAGCACACGTATGTCTGCAAGATGTCTGTTAAAGATCACTTCATCTTGAAAGCATCTACTGTGTACAAACATCTGATTTAAGTTTTACATACATTCTAAATCATAAACATCTTAAAGACATTTTCTAAACGTCTATTTGACATCTAAAAGGAAGCATCCTATAGACTTATTGCAGATGAAAACCCTCTAAAAAAAAACATATTGAGTGCAGGTTGGAGACCCCTGGCTTAAAAAAATGAAGAATGTTGTATGCAAGATGTTATAAAGAATGCATATATAACCATTGGTCTTTCCTTGAAAATAAGACTATGTTCTTATTTCTTTTTGAGAAGTGGTTTTATTTGATTTTAAGATGTGCAATGAAGCACAGTACATAATATGTGTCTATATTGCATAATATCATAATATCATTCATATTAATAGGTTTTCTCCAGGAAGACATATTGAGTTTGGAAATTTTAGATAAATGCTTAGTGTTACTATTTACCTAAACCCATTAGGTTTTAGTCGACTAAAACTGAAGCAATTCAGATGACAAAAATTTTACAGAAACTGAAGGACATTTTAGTCAAAAGACTGACTAAAACTAAATCAAAATATGCTGTCAAAATTAACACTGCAGGCTAGTGAATAAGACACTGCGTCAGCACAATATTATATTGATTATTATAAGAGACATAGAGCTTGAGACAGATCAGACACAGTTATTTGTTGTATTTCATATATAATCCACATGACCCCTCTTTCAACAAGCGGACTAGGCCCCTAAGCTTGTGGTAGACTTGTCCTTTGCATTTTTTCTTCAAACACTCTTTTGCTCATCAACACAACTTCCAGCAAGGATCAGTTTGAGCCTCAACAAACTGCATCATGAAACTGTTTCAAATTGGTAAGACATGCAAGTTTCAAGCTTTAGGCTGTTTCACACGGAGCATGATGCAAAAAAAGTGAGACAAATTGCCAATGAATGGTGCTTTCACACCAAGTGCGAAATGATTGATCACCTTCTGCTAATTCTCGCCTGCATGCTAGGTGGCGCTGACCAACAATGTATTTTTCCTCAGATATGTATCTTGTATATGGAGTTAACATCGCCCGCTGCTCAATATACAGCATTAAATTAAGATATATAAAGTTTACACCAGAAACACAAACTATCTATAATGCTTACAATAATACATCTTAAAATATACACCCGCTTATCATTTGTCATAAACATCCTTTATTGTTATAAAAATACCATGAGCTGCAAAAAAAAAAAACATGTACAGAAAATATATTGTCACAATCATATGTCTATTTGCTTTCATATTTCATGTGTAAAAAAAATTTTCTCTTAATTTTTTAACATGGAAGGGCACGAGATATGATTACAGATCTGTACGTGCTCTGACTCATAACACTCGCGCATGTGGAAGAAAATGGACAGTGCTCTTCAGATCACATAATTCAGTGGGAAATTAACAGAAATTATATTCTGTATAAAAAACATGTGAGAATAAATCTGTTCTCAAATATCAATAATAAGAAGAACTCCGCATCCACTCTCTTCTCTTTTCCGCGATACTCTACTCTTCTTCTGTGTTTGTTTTCACTGGTTTTCGGAAGAGTGTCACCACTCCTGCCCTATTGTGCAACAGCAGCTGCTCCAGGCATGTGATCTAAGCTCAAATCTAACTGGATGGCCCATTTCATCGCGGAGCGACAGGGAAAAAAATCGACCTGGTGTGAATATCCCCATAGGGATCTATTGTTTCAATTCAAAAGTGTCATCACGCCAAACATTTGCGCTGAATTTTCACATTCTGTGTGAAAAGGCATTTAGTCTTATAAGTATCACATACCCAGCCTTCAGCTGCACAGACTTCCTCTAAAGAAATGTATTTAAAGAGTTACTGGGAGGCAGCTTTCCACCTGGTGGAGTGAACTACCATGTCGCCAGAGGTAGGGGCAACCCAGCACTGCTATATCCCAATTTAATTGCCCTGACCACCCAGCAGGCAGGATCAAGATGGAACCAGTCTTTTTACAAGAAACCAGATCATTGTGCTTATGGCAATTGATAAGCCAGTAGTCTACTACTGGCTAGAGGGCAGTGCTACATTCATGTTTCAACCTACTGGAAAGACTACAACTGTTTTCCAACTTAATGCCAGCATGATGCACACCAATCAGATGAGAATGAGCTGGATGTTTTATTTAAATTTCTTAATAATATCAATCCACAAATCTATCTTGTGATGCAGTCTGAAATCGATATCACACCATGTTTGTTCATTTAGGCCAGAGGATATCTGGGCCACCGACTGAGCATGGTATCTCTCTAGGTCTTTTTTTTCTGCATTTCTGTCACCTGATGGAGTTGACACCACTGTTGCCTTTGACCTGCTTAGATAGGGTTTAAAACACTTAATGTTTAGTCAAATTACTGATTTGACAGCATTGAATGAGAACAAAACTTGAAGTGAATTGAGCTTTCATAATTGATTAACTTTGCACGTTGAACTGATTCAACACTGAACTGAGCTGAAGAATGCCACTTTTGTCTTTTTTTAGAGCTGCATTACATGAATTTACTGCTTTATGCTGAATAAATAAGAAATGTAAATTTGAAGGATTTTGTAGAGCCCTTCCTTTTTTTTTTTTTTTTTGCTGATCCTATGGCCTGATATAATATCACCTGAAAAACTAAGGTGAACTACATTGTATTTGGCAATTGGCATTAAAGGAGAACATGATGAATCAGTTTAATGATTAGATTTCCAGTGAGGGTGTTCTGCCAGTTTCTGATCTTTCTGCTCGAAGTCAAACTATGTGTGAATGCTGCTCTCTCTCTCTCTCTCTCTCTCTCTCTCTCTCTCTATA
>NW_015638629.1:139088-143221 GCF_001515625.1 Sinocyclocheilus rhinocerous
TATATATATATATATATATATATCTCTGATTGGCTGAGAGCCTTTTCCAGGAGAGCGATATTCTAGTGAAAACAGAGCTCCAACCATTTCACTGTTTTTATTACTCTGCTTGCAGTGTTTCTCACAGCGAGTGTCATGGCGGACACCCAAATCCACTATAATTTTTATAAATAATACTGTTTTTTATTTTTTTTAGGTGAGAATGTACTTGTTTAGACTTCAAATATGTGGTTTGTTAATCAAGATGACGTCTAGTGTTGCTTTCGTCAACGAAAATTATGACTAAATATCGACGTCAACGAACCTTTATCACGTGACGAAAACGAGAAGAGACGAAAATGCTGGTCATGTGACGATGACTATAATTAAATGTATAATGCAATATCGTTGACGAATAAAAACGAGACTAAATGTGGTTTACAAAATAAAAACTATGCTAAAATGTCTCTTAATTTTCGTTGACCAAAACGAGACGAAACGAAATGTTATAACGTTATTTCGTCTCGTTTAGTCGCGTTATTATTATTATTATTTTGCAGTATTTCTCACTTCAGGGGCTGCATCAGGTCGCACTGCGCAGACGCAGGCGACACCACTTCCTCAAGCCCCACTCGCGGCATTATTTAGAACAGTGTTTCTCAACCAGGGTGCCGCGTCTGTCGAGAGCAGGGGTGCCGTGTAAAAAATAATTTTTTAATATTTTTAAATTGCTAAAATGTTCAAAAAAGCAGCTATTATATAATATCCATTCTAATGTCGCCAATAATTAGAGATGCACCAAAATTCCGGCTGCCGAAAATGAGTTCACCGCTCAGGATTCACTTTCACGAGGTGTGACGCTCTGCGTGTTATCCCGCTCTATGCGTGTGTGTATTATCCCGCTCTATGCGTGTGTGTATTATCCCGCTCTATGCGTGTGTGTATTATCCCGCTCTATGCGTGTGTGTGCTCCGCTCAGTCGCTCACGGCCCATGTGAGTGCTCCACTCATATACCGTTCATGCTCATCGGAACAGCAAAGTCCACTCAAAAATCAAGCTGACAGGAAACATCGATGTACAGTATTGTTTCTGTTTGCAATAGCCCTACTGTGCTGTAACAAGGTGTGGTAAATGGGCAACTCTGGTAACGCTGCCCTCTCATTCATTGATCTGCTAACCGTTATGCTCATGTGTCCTCTGATGATAATAGCTTTCTAGGATTAAACATTATTTGGATAATTGGTAAAAAAAAAAAAAAAAATCTCTTAATAGCCCTACTGTGTGTTAGACCTACCTGAAAAACTAAAAAGCAATTTATTTCATTTGTAGGCCTATCGTGATTTTATTTTATTTGTGCTATCATTATTAATTTCTTTATTTGTTCTTATTTTATTATTAACTGCTTAGCCTCCTTGTCATTTTTTATTCAATTCAAAGTTTTAAATCAAGCTATCTCGTGCTACTGCAACAAAATTACCCAGCTGTAAAATCAAAAATACACTGAGTGAGCAAAACTTTGTTTAATTACCATTATAACTAGCTATCTCACAATGTTTACATATGAATAAAAGCCTACATTAAAATCTGTCATATAAATTGGTCTCTTCATTAGAAATTAGCCTACTGATTGCCACCATTGATAGACACATTTCTTTTTATAATATAAAAAATATCTGTATGACATTATATTCTGCAGTTCTTCCCTGTTGTACCGAATATCTATACTTTTCAAATTATCATATCGAAGTTAGAAATTCAAATATTGTGACAAAATTAATTTTGTAGGGTGCCACAAATTTGTTAAAATTTCCAAAGGGTGCCGCGACTAAAGAAAGGTTGGGAAACACTGATTTAGAAGACGAAAACCAAACAAAGTTAAGTCTGACACAGAGAAAGGGACCGATGGCCGGCCAGCCGGGGTTCGTCTTTATTTAAATTTATGTGTGTGTACTTCTAACATGTTTGGTTGGTAAAATAAATGTTGTAAATTCAAATCAGAGCGTCTTCCGTGTCTGGAATGGATGTATTCTTGAGTCTATAAGGTAACAATAATATAATAAGATAACCTTGTTTGAAATGGGTTTGGCTAAAAGAAAATTTTGGTTTCGTCTATACTACTAGGTACTTATACTATATTGACTGGGTTAAATAGAATTGCATTTCTAAAAAGAGACTAAAATACAATTTTCATTGACTAAAACTAGACTAAATGTCATCAGTTTTCGTCGACTAAAACTAGACTAAAATGCTCAGACTTTTAGTTGACTAAAACTTGACTAGACTAAAAAGAGTATGAACGTGACTAAAACTAATAAAAACTAAAATGACAGTTTCACACAAAGACTAGACTAAAACTAAAAATTTAAACAGGCCGCCAAAAACAACACTAGACTGGAGTCGTATGGATTGTGATGTTTTTATCAGTTGTTTGGACTCTCATTCTGACGGCATTTTTAATTTTGGGTGAAATTTCCTTTTCCATTCCTTTAAGCTGCTGAGTTTTATCGGTGGATTGTTAAGGTGGATGCTTGGCTATAGTGGGCTGAGATGTTTCAGTGCTCTGCAGTCTTATAGTTTTTCTACTTCTTCCTCGACCTCATAGCACTCCAGTAGACGTGAATAATCGTGACATGATGTTGAAGATAATAAACTCTGCCATCAACACCAAAGCGCTCAGCCGCTGGTCCACCTTGGCCTGTAACATTGCTCTAGATGCTGTCCGTACTGTTGAGCTGGAGGAAAACGGACGCAAGGAGATCGACATTAAGAATTATGCCAAAGTCGAGAAGGTAGGACACTGTCTAAAGAATTTTCCATTTTTCTCTCGAAGGTAACCTGAAATTAAAATAAACTGTATATATTCTTACTTAGTTTTACTGTGTATGTGCACAATTTTTAAATGTAATTCCAGAATGTTTTTCCCCAGATATCTTTAATCATAATAAAATGACTTGCATTTTATCAGATTTATACGATGGCAGAGAGAGAGCTCGCAAATGAAAAACACATGCAAATAGAATAAACACCAGCAAATTAAGAAAACCTCTTCATCAGTTTGACAACACATGTGCTGCAAATACACATACAACATGACCAAATACGGAAACATGCTGCAAATACTCGCAACACAACCAAATACAGAAACACGCTGCAAATACGTACAGACCACATCAAAAATGTTTAAGGGAACCACAAGCGACAAACCTGGCTGGGACATGCTTATCAATGTCAACTCTGAAAGGTGAGAGTTTTGTTTATTTTAACATCCTGATATGATATATGATTCCTTAGCATTTTGGATATTATTAGCCTACATAAGCTGACGAAATACACAATTACTGTAACTGAAACATTATGTAAGGTGGCTAACTTACTTTTACAACTTCCCTTATGAAAATTAACCATGGTTTTACAAAAAAAAACATGGTTACTATAGTTTAACTATGGTAACCACAGGTTAACCATGGTTTTGCTACACTAACCATAGTTTAACCATGGTATTTCTACAACTGTGGTTATGCAAATGGTAATCAATAGGTCAAAAAACATGGTTACTACACTTTTACTATAATAAAACCATGGTTAATTTTTGTAAAGGGAAGTTTAAAAAGTTAGCCAGCTTACATAATGTTTCACACCCCTTGAAACGTTGTGGGCTGTGCTACTTGCAACTCTTTTCTGTATTTGGTCGCGTTGTGTGTGTTTGCAGCACATTTCTGTATTTGGTTGTGTTCTGAGTATTTGCAGCGCGTTTCTGTATTTTGAGTATTTAAAGAACACGTGTTGGCAAACTGATGGTGTTTTCTGAATTTGCTGGTGCTTTCTATTTGCATGTGTTTTCTTAAAGGTGGGGTAAGCGATTTTTCAAAAACGCTTTAGAAAACTGATTCGGGCCGACTAGCAAAACAAACTTGTAGCCAATCAGCAGTAAGGGGTGTGTCTACTCATGATGTGGAGGAGAGAGCGTTCAGTGCACAGGACGGACATTAGCCGAGCCGAGCGACAGAAAGATAGAAATAGCGGATAAAAAACAAAAGAGGAAAACGTCTGCGGAACAAAAGAAGGCTTAAGGCAAGAAGTAGGACCCGTGTAAATATCAGATCAGCTTTCCAGCGCTGGAGAGAACTCAAGGAGCGGAAGGCCTGCAATCGGA
>NW_015638629.1:143481-143799 GCF_001515625.1 Sinocyclocheilus rhinocerous
GGCTGCTGATAAAAAAAAAAAAAAACAATCAGCTGCACCATGTGATGATGTCATTATGTCAGATTGAGTTAGACCTATTGGACTGCACCATCTAGAGTTTCATGCCAGAACTCTGTATTTCGGTCATGACAACTCTTAGAGGTATTGGCATGGTAATGTATTTGGTCTTGGCGGAATAGATCTGCTACGCTGCTGAGCTACCACGCCAACCGGCTTAACGCTATTGGCCTATGACTATGTGAGCCTTGGATACCACGCCGACTGGCTTAACACTAGTGGCCTATGGCTATGTGAGCCTTGGCTACCACGCCGACCGGC
>NW_015638629.1:143913-144159 GCF_001515625.1 Sinocyclocheilus rhinocerous
GCACATTTCTCTGAACTACACTACCCATAATGCATTTCACTCGGAACTAACTGTTACAGCCGTAGATAATGAACTTCAGCGTCTCCCGCTACACTGTCATTGATATGACTGCGATAAATGCATGCTTATGACGCTGCATGCAGCTGAAATCAACCACACACTCATCACAATGAAAACATCGACCTTAGAAATAACGAACGTGAACACTGAGATAATCGCCCATGTATATGGCGAACCACCATTGAA
>NW_015638629.1:144265-144624 GCF_001515625.1 Sinocyclocheilus rhinocerous
TGTCTGTTACTATCGGCGTGTCCTCAGAGCGATTACATATGCTCTAAACTGCGTTTTGTTCCAGCTGTATAAACACAGATGCTAAATGCTGCTGCTAATATGCTTAATATACTCTCCTGCATACAATGCAAACTGCTAACATGACACTTAGTTTTAACATGATTATGGTTGCTCATTTTTGAATTCAATTAGGCAGACCACACAATACACACAGCGATATGGATTAGAAGTTCATTCACTTATCTTACGCCTGTTTCACACTGCAAGCGTGAGCGGCGCGTGAGCGTAACTACATCGTCACTGCAGCTGCGCCAGAGTATTCACACTGGAAGCGTTTGTACAGCGTCACAGCAGCGGCT
>NW_015638629.1:144639-156394 GCF_001515625.1 Sinocyclocheilus rhinocerous
GTGTTTCACTCCGTCTCGAATCGCGCTCGCGAAAAGTGCTTGAGAAACAGTGTCTCTTCCGTGGCTCGGTAAGCTTTCAACTCGTTTTTTTAGTCTTGAGCAAGACTGTACGACATTTGCATAAACATGATTTGTCTGATTAAAATTAAATCACCTTTGAGAGCAAGGGGGCCCCCTGGTGTTTCGGGGGCCCTACCCAGCTTGCGTATTTTGCGTATAGGGAGGATCGGCTCTGCATTAGGATTCTTGGACTGTTTTAGGGTATGGTGCAATAAACTGTATGCTTTTAATGGCCTGAGTTTTCCTGGTTTTATTGTTATTATTTTAAAGTCTCATGTGAACTATGTAAATATGCAATTTTATTGAAACCTATATCTGTTTTATGTCATTCTTTTAACATGTACAAGTTTCATACAGTAAAATCTAACCGCATTTTAAACCTTGTAACCCAAACGATTTGGCTGATTGTGACAACCTTGCGACAATTTTGATGATTTGCCATAACCTAAATAGGGCTGTTAGGGTTTATGGAAAGGAATGGTACATGATTAGTACATATTGGTCAGAAGTCTTATGGGCAGTTACAGGAAATGTTTGGTGAAGGCTTTGCTGTTCAACAAGTTGGAGGATCAACAAGTTACTAAATTAGAGGCTTCACTTACTTTATCCACCCTACACTGTAAATGATTACCCAATGTATTATTTAAAAATATGTAAAAAGCAATCATTTGTATCTTAATAACAGGGTAGCAAGGGGAGGACCAGAGACACAAGAAACTGAAAGAGAAGCACATGGGGAAAAACAAAGCAGAGGTCATGTGCTACATAAGTTTCACCATGACCCTGCCACAAAATGTTTCAAACCAAAAGACCAGGGGTCTCATTTATAAAACTCAATGTATATTTCATCCTAAAAGTGTATGTATGCACAAATGCTAGATTTTGCGAAGGCACAAAAGTTTTCAGATTTTTAAAACCATGCGTATGCCAGAACCTGCGCAAAAATCCCTTTATAAATCCCACTCAGGGGAAGATTGTGCGTACGTGCATCTCCACCCCGACTCCCCGTCAAAGGTACAAGACATTTAGGGAATATGAGATATGGACTATAAATGGCATTTGTGCCATACACAATTATTATTGCTTAAAATCATCCAGTATCCTTATGTTTTAGAATAAATATACCAAAATATCTATAAAAACAAAACTGATTAAAATAGTTCTCAGATAAATATTTTAAAATAGAGTTGAGCTCATTCTTTTCCACTGGCCAAATAGTATTTCAATTGTTTTAAACAATTTAAATCAAATTAAATTGAGGCAGTTTTGCTGATAAGGTGAACATCTTTTAGCTATTTTTAGCCTATATTTAATGCAGTGTAAATAGAATTGTCTGACTCAGCGCGTCACTGACAAAGTATTTTTTAAAAGTTGTATCCTTCAAATACAGTGGTATTTTTCATAATGTTGTGGAGATGCCTTCACACGACATCAACACCTCCGTTCAGATGTGGTTGTACAGTAAGCTATCATTAGACCTATTCAAGCTGAACAATGGACCGTTTGACCACTGAATCCAGCAGTTGTCTGCCATAATATCGAAGTAAGTGCGCATCATTGATCATTGTTCTCACTAAAAATATTTTCTCATAACATGAGATCTGCGGTTTAGTTTAAAGATGAATTACTGTGCACCTAAAGCACTCCTCGCTTAAAAATAAGTCTACATTTATTTCATTTTTGTTTAACTTCTGCGTAATGACTTTATGTAATTTCAGTGTTCATTTCCATTAATGAGTGGAATATTTTATGTAAATGTGAATATCGAAATGAAAAGTTTAAAAGCACTGTTTACTTCATTACTTTTCTCACTCCAGGAAAAAGAGTGCGTACGCATGGTCTAGAATGTCCTTACTGTGCATACATATTTATGGTGTTTATTTTTTATAAATCCAAATATGTGCGCTAAAAATTGCGTACGCATATTTCTAAGCCCATTTTGTGCATACACAACATTTATAAATTAGACCCCAGCTGTCTAGACTTTGAAACAGGTGTCCTAGCAGAGTAACCACAGGTCTAGTTTATCACATCAATATGGCATGTTTCACAATACTTCATTGTAACACAGGGTCTTCATTTTCATTGCTATACTGTATTTACAATTTTCTTTATTTAACATAAATGCCATTTAGTTTTATATTTTGCACCTAGTGCACTGAGATTCAGATAATTTTATGTGTGCCTGTTTATACCATATAGGTTATTGCTAAGCATAAGATTTGCACCTGTTTTGGGTTCCACTGAGAAGTAGGGCTCCCCTTCCAGGATGGAATAGATGAGTTTAGCATTGTTCCCAAACATAGGGTCATCAGCATCTGTGGCTGTCACCTGGATAACTGTGGTTCCTGTAAAGAGAGAGAATGGTTAATGAGCAAACGCTGGTTTATTCACACACATTGAATGTGTTACTCTCGTGGAATCTGCCATTGTATGTCTCTTTCTTATTTATGAAAAGTCCTTCAGTGATTCTTTTCTTTAATCATTCCATTTAGTGTCACTACAATTGCTCCTAGCTGTCTTCTGTCCTGTCTCTTCTTTGCTGCTGTGACAAGTTGGGCTGCCTTTTGTATATTTTTGGGACTGTTATTAGTTTAAAATATGTTGTTTACCTCTGTTGGCCCCTATTAAAAGCATATTATTGAAACTAAAATGAACTAAACCTAAAGTTCACTAAAGATTCAACAGCTAAGGGTACCTTTTGTCCATAAAAAAACAACAAAAACAAAAAACACCTGATCATATTGACAGACAGTAACTCAGTGCAAGTTAACAGCATAATCTTGATTACAGCACAAATTAATTTTGAATTTTGAATTTGAATTTCTTTTCTCTTTCTTTTCTTCTTTACAGTTTAAAATACAAACAATAATGTGTTGAATAAGCACTGTTTTGAAAACACTTACTACATTTACTACATTTTACTATTACAGCTGTTGATGATTAACTAATAATTAGAAATATTGATTATATTTGCAACTTATTCCATTGCATTAAAATTGCATTTTTAGTATAGTGATCCTGTTGTATTTTTCCTGCCTGTCACTTTACTAACATGTCAGTGGGTGATGATGAAGAACATGAAGGCAAGGAGGCGACAGCGAAGAAATAGGTGCTGATCTGTGTCTGTGCTGATGTACAGTATTTATCTCTATTAGATTAAAAAAAGACCCGGAAGTAGAAAACAAATCATTTTAGCAGTTCAGTTTGAATAAAAGCTATTTTTGGACCAACAAGGAAGTTTTGAGCTCTAAAACGCACATTATATTTTAATAGTACAATGACTTTGTGTCAAAAGATCAGGGAAATTTATATTTCTCAAATCATTTGTCTTACAAGTGCCGCACCATAACCCTGATTTTTTTTTATTTAAAAAATAAATAATATTAATAAATAAATACAATTTTGTGTTGTCAACTGTGTTGCAACAGGGCCATTTTCTATATCAACATAAGTGCTAACCAATTTTTTTTTGGTGGAACTATTTCTCTATTCGTTGTGTATTGACATTTTGGAACAGAAATGACTCTCTGTAGACAGATGCATCAAAGTTGCAAAAAACTGAATTATCTAGGATGTTATTGGATTTTCCACAATTCTATTCATATGTCAAATATCAAACAAGCTTTCTGTGAATATTTGGTTGTGAGTCCTGAACAAATATAAAGAACAGTAACTCATTATTTTGTTGTCTTTTTTTTTTAGTATTTGTCAAAAATATATAAAAGAGGTCAACACACCTGTGGGACACATCTCTGGGATGCTGGATACATAGGGCTCATTAATGAATTCTGGATGGTTGTCATTGATGTCCTGGACTTTAATGATGAACTCAGATTCAGGTTCAACAGGCTGCTTGGAGCTGCGGTTGATGGCCTGGGCTTGTAGTATGTAGAAGGGTTTCAGCTCACGGTCCAGACGTTGTGATAAGTAAATGTCACCTGTGTACTCATCAATTTTGAAGATTTCACTGGCTCCTTCACCTGAGAGTACGTACTTGATAGTAAAGTCCCCTGTGTCGTAATCTGATTTCAGCTAAATGAAAATAAACAGGATTTATGGCAAAAATACCAGCAAAAATGAATAAAAATGCCTCAGAATGCAAAATGTTGGCAAATATGCCCTGTAATGAATTTTAGTTTAGTTTATGTGCAGATTCAAAGTGTTAATACCATTTAACCCTCTGGTGCTCTTCTATAATTTTTGACTGAAATATTTTACTTTTTGTTTTTAGATTTTTTTTTTACTTCAGTATGAAACTTGCTCAAGGTTTTGGCACTTGCTATGTAAACACGCATAAACACACAAGATTCAAGAGCTTTATTATCATATGTACTAATACAATTAAATTCTTTGTTTACTCCTCACAAGTGTGACGGTAGAAGAGGAACAAACATAACTTACTAGAACAATAGAAATAACAAAAGAAATAGAGAATATACAGTAAAGTATAAACCAGAAAGAATAGTATAATAAATATCAATAGCATAAAAAGTAAATAAATAACAGAAAAAGAAAAAGAGAACTTGTATGCAAATTAGAAAAACAATTGACAATAAAAATTCTTCACAGTATAAAGATGCAGTGCAAGTGACAATGTTAAAGTGTCAAGTGCTGATAAATCGTCAGTGTAAAGTCTAGTGTTTAAATTGTTCATGATTATCAGTCTAATGCATTATGAGGTGTGTGTATGATGGTCCAGCAGGTAAAGTGCAGAGTGCCATTGAACAGGCTGATTTTATCCTGATGATACAGGTGGAATTATCAGTGGGTTTTGACTATTTATCAGTCTAATGGCGTGGGGATATAAACTGTTCTGGAGTCTGGATGTTCTGGCCGCAGTGCTCCGGTACCACTTGCCAGACTTCATGAGGGTGAAGAAATTGTGGATGGGATGGGTGGTGTCCTTGATGAATGTTGCAAGCCCATTTGAGGATCCTTTTATTGTAGATGTCCTGCAGTGAGTGGAGATCTGTCCCTGTGGTTTTCCGGGCCAGCTTTATCACCCTCTGTAGTGCCTTTCTGTCATGTGTTGTGCTGTTGCCAAACCACAAAGCAATGCAGCAAGTTAGCACACTCTCCACAGTGCATCTGTTGAAATTATGGAGTATTTGTGGTGACATGCCAAACTTCCTTAGCCACCTAATGAAGTACACTCTTTGATTGGCCTTCCTTACTAATTTTTCTGTGTTCTCTGTCCACTTGAGGTCCTCACAGATGTGTACACCAAGGAACTTATAGCTGCCCACTCTGTCAACCTCAGCATCTCTGATTAGTAGAGGCTGATAGACACGCTCACTCCTCCTCATGTCCACAACCATTTCCTTGGTCTTGCTGATTTTCAGTGTGAGATTGCTAGCCTCACACCATGAGACCAGTTCAGACACTTCTTTCTGGTATGCAGTCTCATCATTGTTTGCAATAAGTTTATTTTATGATGACATTGTTAGGATGGGTAGCAACACAGTCATGTGTGAAAATAGTGTACAGCGTAGGACTGAGTACACAGCCCTGAGAAGTGCCTGTGTTCATTATGCTGGTGCTGAAGGAGTATTTTCCTAGGGGGACATGTTGAGGTGTACTGGTTAGGAAGTTCAGTATCCAGTTACAGAGTGCATAAGGCATGTACAGGTTATGCAGCTTGTTTATAGTTTATGGAGTTTATTGTTTCTGATATAGCTGTCTTTATTTTCTAGGTAAGTTAGAATTTTGCGAAGGGCAAATGTAAAAACACAAAAAACAAAAATCATGGTGATGATTTGAAAAGGTTACATGGTCCTGAAAAATAAACACTTTGTAATCCTCGTGGTCAAAAATGACTACATTGGAAATTAATGGGAGACTAATGAAGTTATATATTAGGTAATAATTTTGACAATGAAATATGTTGGGTTATGATTTTCAATGTAATCAGACACAACATTTTTTATTAACATTACACTATTTAGACATTATTGAACACATAGCACAACCCCTAGCCCTAAACCTAACCATTTGTCAATTTAAAAGACTGATACACCTGCAGCCACAGTTTATTTAAAAAGTATTAATACTCCAAGTCTTCCAAGGCCAAACGATTGATTTGTTTGAGGAACAGACACAATCTCAGCCTCCATCGTCCGACTTGCAACACATTCAAAAATTGCCGCCAGAAGCAGGGTTACATCAGCGTTGGTTGTGAAATGCCATTGGCTCTTGTGTGTCTCGTGACGGATTGCGTCATGCTAAAGTTTGGTAGTGGTAGCTTAAAGTTCTTTTGAATGAGATATGACTGCTTTAATGGAGCAGGATAATTTTCAGCTATTAAATCAATGTGCTTCACACTGTTCTTCATATCTTTTTGGAATAACTACCGGTAACTGTATTTTGATTTGCCTGTTATGCATTTTATATTGCTGAAAAGTGGGTAGGTTTAGGGTCGGGGTGGAGTTAGGTGCTCTAAAATATCTATGAATGTTTAAATGTATATAAAATCCCAGACCCTCTCGCTCTCCCAGAACCAGGAATCCACAGATGGTACATTGGATGGTTCCCTGGACCACAGGAACAGTGGAGGTTGGAATGAATGGTCTGATTTCTTTGGAGTATGATTCTGTCAGGAGAGCATCCCGGCAGAGGGATCTCAGAGGCACTGGCTCGAGTCTCCACAGGTGTCCACTCACTCGGACTCAAAATTGTCTTTGAATACAGGATGGGTTCAGGATTCTTGGAGGGATCGTCAGGAGCATGGAGTCAGGAGAGAGCATCTGCTCTACCATTCTTGTTGCCTGGACAATTAGAAATTTGAAAATCAAACTGGGTAAAGAAAAAAGCCCATCTTGCTTGTCGGGGGTTCAGACACTTGGCTTTGTGGAGATATTGAAGATTCTTATGATTAGTGAGAACAGTAAATGGATGACATGCACATTCAAGCCAGTGCCTCCATTCCTTGAGCGCTAATTTAATGGCAAGGAGCTCCGTTTCCTGGCATCTCCTGCTGCTGGGGAAGCACTGCTCAGACTCCGGTGGTGGAAGCATCAACTTCAACAATGAAGTGCTTAGATGGATCAGGATGTGTCAGGAGCGGTGCACTGGTGAATGCCAGCTTCAATTGCTTGAAGGCATTGTCTGCCTTGATTGTCCAGGACAGAGACATTGGTGTAACCATAATGGTGGAACCGAGGAAATAACATTTCTCTGCCTCGAGGAACAGATGGTACTCACATAGCTTCTTCAGGACCTCTGTAACATGACAGCAATGTTCGGCCAAACTCCGAGAGTAGATGAGGATGTCATCGATGTAGACCAGCACAAACCTGTGGAGAAACTCCCGGAGCACCTTTTGCAGGAAGTCCTGAAATATACAGCACGACGCAATACTTGTAGTGGCCTGTAAGGGTCACAAAAGCTGTTTTCCAGTCACCCCCCTTGCGTATCCAGATGAGATTGTATATGCTATGGGAGTCCAGTTTTGTGAAGATGGAAGAGCTGTGAAGATATTCTAGGGCTGCTAGGATGAAAAGAAGGAATAATGGAACTTAATGGTGATCTTGTTCATTTCTCATTAATCGATGCATGGCCTCAAGCCTCCGACCTTTTTAGCAAAAAAGAAACTGGAAGTAGCAGGGGAGGTTGATGGCCTAGTGTAACCTCGCTGAAGCCCCTCCTGAATGTATTCTTTCATGTCCATCTGCTTGGGTAAGGAGAGTGGATATATTTTACCTCGAGGCACAGGTTCACCAGAAATGAGGTGAGCTGGCTGACTCTGGTTGGCGGTGTGAGGATGGGAGCTGACCCTGGGTGGTCTCCATACACCCCTGCATACGATGGGAGACACAGATGGCAAGTTGGATGAATCTCTCTAGTCCCATGCTGTCATCGTATGCAGCGAGATGCAGCTTGAGTCAAGGAGATAGTCTCTGATGGAAAGAATTTAGCAAGGCACACTCATTCCAACCACTGGCAGCAGCCAGCATACAAAACCTCATAGCGTAATCATTAATGGACATTTTACCTTGGCACTGATAACGCCTCACTGATGGACAAATCACCATGGGCTTTTCCAAACACTTCTCTGAAATAAGCAACAAAGCTGTCCGGCAAATGACAGGACTTGTCTGCTGCTATATTGTTACCACTAATTTCTGAGTTTTTCTTTCTGTTACCAATGAGATGATAAAAGAAATCTTAGCTCTCTCCATAGGGAAGCAATGAGGCTGCATCTCAAGGGCCAGCAAACATTTTAGCAGGAATCCGTTGCAGTCCTCCGTCGAACCAGAATAGTTTGCCAGGTTCGCCATGAGAATCGTTGTGTAGACAGGCAAGGGAGAAACAACCGATGCAGCAATCGGTGTGGGGGTGACAAGATTGGTGAGGACACAGCAAAGAGAAAATACAATATCCATGAATGGAACAACCAGTAGGTGCAGGGGCGGATCTAGAAAATAATTATTAGGGTGGCAAAGAGGAGGTGTCACGAATCCGGTCCATGAACTTCCGCCTGCTTGCCACCAGAGGTCACCCTTCCACTACTATGGACTCTTGCACCACACCACTGTTGCACTTCACCCGGACTACAGTTCCCATCATCCATTGCACTGATTACACACACACAGTTGATTGCACACAGCTGTCATCAATCACACCTTCCCTATATGTATACTCACTCTGATCCCCGTCAAGCTGCCGAGTATTGTTTAGCGCTTTCGTTAGTTGTGATAGCTACGTTACGGAGCCTTCTTGAAATTTCATAGTCTTAGCCTAGTCTTGCCTTGTCTGATTCCTCGTGTTCTGATCTTTGCCTGTGCACTTTGGATTACCTCTCTCGTCTTGCCCTGTTCGGATACTGTTTGCCCCTGCCTGGACCTTTGCCCCTCTAGTCCGCCCCTTCTTATTCTGTTCGCCGATCGTAGACCCACGCTAGCCCTAGAATTATTCTTGTGGCTTGCCCTCTATTTACCCATTGCCATTATCTGACCCTTGCCTGTCTCTACCATGTCCATGAATAAAGCCTTTCATATGGATCCGCACGTCTCATGTCTCGTCAGCCCCGTAACAGGTGGCATGGGGTCTATGAGAGGTGGCAACAGCAAAGCAAGCCCCCATGCATAGTTTTTGGGGATTTATGGTCTGACATACACAGTTGTGTTCACAAATATTGTGGTTATTAACAGAGTTGTGAATGTCTCTAATCACCCAGAACAAACTATCAACCATATACTCTAGCAACACCCCAGCAACTGCATAGCAAGAGCCTAGCAACCAACTAGCAACACTTTAGCAATCATCTAGAACATCTAACTGACCAAACCATTTACGTTTTTTAAACAAGACTTTGAGACAAGCCAGCATAAATTTGTCTTTCAAACTTTTCAATCTAGTTATTACAGTTCTTACAGGTTTTTTTCAACTGCTTACACACATTTTCAAAATTCTGCCTCTTTTTTTCAAAACTTTACACACAAATCCAAGAATTGCAGAGATGTCTTTCCAGCCCAGTGAACAAAACAAACCCTTACTAGGATTCAGGAATTATTTTTGCAGTTCAATGTCTATTACAGTATACATAAATTAAATTACAGATACAGATGTATAATTCAGCAATTGTTGTTTCCGGTGGCTGTGATATGTTGTCCTGGCTTCCCTGGCTGTTTTCCAGAAAGTCGTCCTTGGGTGCTGAGTCTTGGAGCTGTTCTGATACGTCACAGTCTGTCTGTGATGAGCTC
Organism: Sinocyclocheilus rhinocerous; assembly: GCF_001515625.1. Classification (NCBI taxonomy): domain Eukaryota; kingdom Metazoa; phylum Chordata; class Actinopteri; order Cypriniformes; family Cyprinidae; genus Sinocyclocheilus; species Sinocyclocheilus rhinocerous. The sequence continues at coordinate 154,404 of NW_015638629.1, forward strand.
TGTGGGAAGGGCTCAGCCGGGATGGTGTCCATGAGCAGTGCTTGTTGTGGCTGCGTGGTGTTATCAGTGTCCTTGTGGGATGTGTCAACCACATGATGACTCGGAAGCTGATATGAAGTCCTGTGGTCACTCATACTCTGTCCAGGTGTGTGTGTGCCATTCAGGTTGAGTAGTTTGGCACACACTACTGAAGGATGACGGATGGAGAAGTAGATGTTGTCCTTTAGCACTCTTGCACCAAGTTTGTTTAGGTGGAGGCCATCCAGTTTAAACAGTTGTCTATGGCCCCAGAAAAGATTGAAGTTATCGATGAAATTGACTCCTTTTAAGCTGCAGATTCTTTGTAGCCATGTGTTCAGCCCAAGCAAACGTGAAAACATATTAGTTCCTCTTGCTGGGAGTGGCCCACTGATGAACGACTGAACTTTAAGTCTTCGAAGTGTTTCAAAGAGTTCAATGAAGTCCTTCTTAAGGAGTTCTGACTGCTCTTTCCGAATATCATTCTTCCCCACATGGATTATGATTCGATTTGCAGTCTTGTGCTTCATTAGAATTTTCCGAAGTTCCTTGTTCAAATCAGAAACTGTTGCTTGAGGAAAGCAGAAAGTTGCTGAATTTCTGCTACTGATGTTTCTGATAATGGAGTCGCCCACTATCAGAGTCCTGGGCTCGGCTGCGCTCTGAGCTGAAAGCCGCTGTCTGCTCGACATTGAGCGCCTGTTAGTAGTGATGTTAGCTGCTGGCTGATCCGATCCATGTTTAATCACATTTGGGGATTCCTCACCCGCATTCATTAATGCTTCAAATCTGTTTTCAAGATGTATAGGGGGTGGTAGAATACCAGTGTTCACAAGCCTTGTCATAGCCATATCTGGGGTAGAGGATGCTACGGCAGCAATACGAGAAACTCGTGACAATCTGATGTCTCTACTGCCTTTGGGTCTCGCTCCCTGTTTGTGCCATCGATTAGTGTGACAATCAGTTTCAGCATGTTCCTCTACACTTGGTATAAACGGTTGAGATTTACTAGATTCATGGGACTCACCGGCTGTATGCTGAGGGGGTCCGTGACGACGGTCTGCTGAGTGTTCTGCCTGTTTTGGAAGTCCAGCAAGTAACTTTGTTTCAAGAACCGCAATCCTTTGTAGAAGTTTGTGGCAGTTTATGCAGCAAGTAGATTCAACAGGAGGCATTTTCTTTCTCTTCTGTTTGAATGTGGGCAGCTGTGTATTCCTGTCTTCGGAATGTAAGTTGCTGGCAGTGGGAGGCAAAGTCTTATTTTTCGTGGTATTATTCCAGTCCCAAAGAGTTTTTATTTTTAGTGTTTGTGCCAAACATGTGTTGTTTGAGCACTGTGTTGATCTGCTGAAGTAAAAATCTTTGAAAAATCCGAGAAAAGCAGAGAAATAGGGAGCAAAGCGCAGAGCAGTAAGCAAGATTGTCCGAACGGTAGCGAAGCCGGAAGCAGTAGATGAAAAGCACTAGAAAAGTTCAAATACCAAAGAATTGTATGAACTTGGCATGCACCACAATACAGTACACTAAAAATAAAATTAAAAAAGTAAATTTAGCATTCTCTGCACATTTGGCCAAATTTCATTACAGTATACAGTACTATAGCAGTTTCTTGGTCTCCTGACACAAGACTATATCTCTAGGCAGTCATTTCTCAGTTCTTCAAAAATGCAGTACTCATAAAAAATGGTTACAAATAAAATTTGACAGTGACACGCTTAAAGGTGTACAACATGTGCTACAGTTTACTGTACATATAGAATAGTGAAATTTCCATTATCTAATGTACTGGTACTGTACTGTAATTATACTGTATGTGTAAGTAAAAAACCCCTGTGATGATTGGCTCAGCTCCAGCTCTCTCTGTTGTTAGCATGCACAGATTCTGATTGGTGTGTCATCAGTTTTTAGGCTACTCATTGTTAAACTTTTTGAGAAAGGTGTCTTTGTTTTGAAAACTGAATTAAAGTTTTTTT
>NW_015638629.1:156462-157673 GCF_001515625.1 Sinocyclocheilus rhinocerous
TTGAGAAATGAGTCTTTGTTTTGAAAACTGAATTAAAGTTTTTGGGTGGGGGGGGAAAGTGCCAACTAAAATCAGTTATATTAACAATCGAGAAAACTGCAATACGACTAGATTCTTACCTAACTCTGCTATTCGTTCCCGTGATCGGCATCTTCTTTTTGATTTCATGTTATTGTTATGGCTTATATCCATGATGAAAGCGGAGCGAGCGGTTGGAGAGTCGGATCACCAAAAAATTACGCGATGAATCTGACATCCGGATGAGATTAGATTTCTCAGAGGACTTCTGAGTTACCTGAAAAGCAGTAATTATCTGATTCATGAACAAACGTAAAAACAATTAGTTAGTGAACTGGGCCGCGCTTTGTGGTTTTGACTCAAAAAGAACCGGTTCATAAGAGTCATTTGTTAATGAAGCCGACTACACTGGCACGCTGCGTGCGCGTGCAACCATCGTGCACAGTTTATTAAAAGATGTGTTTTTGCCATTAATTTACGTTACTCTGTCATCGCCGCGGCTGAAAAGTAGCACATGAAACAGTGTTTACATTTATATGTTATTCTGTGATAATTCTGGGGTGGCAGGTGGGGTTGCACAGCTTTTTCTTAGGGTGGCAGTTGCCACCCCGGTAGATCCGCCCCGAGTAGGTGAACTCATGTTTGTTGCTATTGTGTTGGTCTGGTCTTCTGTCAGGAAAACACCGACTTAGAGGAAACTGGTATGTAAACTTAATAGCCGCTTTTCCACTGTCGGGTCAGTGCAGGCCAGGGTTAACAATGAGCCAGGTGGAGCTATTAGCCTTGGCTATAAAGTGGCGAGTCCAAAAACATATTGTGTTTTCCACTTGTAGACCAGGGGTGTATTCCAGAAAGCGGGTTTTGTTGGAAACTCAGAGTATGTTAACCCCAGAAAAGGGAAACTCAGAGTTTTTGGTTCCAATAAAAGACAAAACTAAACCTCTCGGTAAGCAACTTACTCTGTGAACCTAACCTGGGTTGCGTTGCTAACTATGGTCGTTAGTTCCATAGGATTTAGGATCCTGTAGATGAGGAGGCTGCATTAATTCATAGGGAGTTACATTTACATCAGGAGAGGATTCGGTTTTATTTTATTTATTTATTTTTGCCATATCCACGTGCATATTTATTTGAGCGGTATTGTCACGAATCCAGTCTATGAACTTCCGTTCACTCACCACCAGAGGTCACAC
>NW_015638629.1:158676-166360 GCF_001515625.1 Sinocyclocheilus rhinocerous
GATTAGATTTCTCAGAGGACTTCTGAGTTACCTGAAAAGCAGTAATTATCTGATTCACGAACAAACGTAAAAACAATTAGTTAGTGAACTGGGCCGCGCTTTGTGGTTTTGACTCAAAAAGAACCGGTTCATAAGAGTCATTTGTTAATGAAGCCGACTACACTGGCACGCTGCGTGCGAGAGCAACCATTTATTAAAAGACGTGTTTGTGCCATTATTTTGCATTACGCTGTCATCGCCGCGGCTGAAAAGTAGCACATGAAACAGTGTTTACATTTATATGTTATTCTGTGATAATTCTGGGGTGGCAGGTGGGGTTGCACAGCTTTTTCTTAGGGTGGCAGTTGCCACCCCGGTAGATGCGCCCCGAGTAGGTGAACTCATGTTTGTTGCTATTGTGTTGGTCTGGTCTTCTGTCAGGAAAACACCGACTTAGAGGAAACTGGTATGTAAACTTAATAGCCGCTTTTCCACTGTCGGGCCAGTGCAGGCCAGGGTTAACAATGAGCCAGGTGGAGCTATTAGCCTTGGCTATAAAGTGGCGAGTCCAAAAACATATTGCGTTTTCCACTTGTAGACCAGGGGTGTATTCCAGAAAGCGGGTTTTGTTGGAAACTCAGAGTATGTTAACCCCAGAAAAGGGAAACTCAGAGTTTTTGGTTCCAATAAAAGACAAAACTAAACCTCTCGGTAAGCAACTTACTCTGTGAACCTAACCTGGGTTGCGTTGCTAACTATGGTCGTTAGTTCCATAGGATTTAGGATCCTGTAGATGAGGAGGCTGCAATAATTCATAGGGAGTTACATTTACATCAGGAGAGGATTCGGTTTTATTTTATTTATTTATTTTTGCCATATCCACGTGCATATTTATTTGAGCGGTATTGTCACGAATCCAGTCTATGAACTTCCGTTCACTCACCACCAGTCGTGCTTGCAGCCATACCACCTTGTCTGCGCCCGGTCTCGTCTGTTATGGGGCGACAGAGACGTGCGGATCCATCTGCATGCTTTTCTTTAAAAGACGTGGTCATAACAGGCATGGGTCAAACAATGGCAAACAGGTACAACACAGGCAAGACAAAGTGTAATCCTAGGACAAGCGTGGGTCATCGATCGGCGAACGTAATCCAGAGGTCTTGACAAAAGGGGTAATCTGTAAACACGAGCAATAGTCAAAGGACCGGAAAACAGGCAAGGCAAAACTAGACTAAGACTAGGACTTGGAAATAAACAGTGGCTAACGAAATGGCTCTGTAACGTAGCTATCACTGACTAGCGATAAGCAAATGTCACACCACCCCAAAATTTCACAGTGTGAGGGGTAAATGAAAGAAAACTATCTATATCGCAAAACGAACTTGACAGAAGCTGAAGTTTGGTCCTTACATGAAGACGTAAAGGCTTCAGTATCTATATATTTTATTTACCAATGATTTACATTAAAAACAGTAATTTATTCATTTTTGTCAGCATGCTAAATCAAACTGATATTTCTCATTATTTCACATAAAACGAGAACATTTACAGCTGCTCAGTTTATTTGTGATGACTAGAATGCACAAAATAACTCTATTAGGGCTTTTAAGTCCAAATGCGTACACGATAAAACACGATAGAACATTTTTTTATAAACCCTTGGATGTGTATGTCAAATCTCTTTAAAAAGATCGAGCATTTATATTTATTTTCCACGATGCACAGAAAAGTAGCACATTCATTGTTTAGGCAGTCCTAATCGTAGACCAGACAAAAGAAAATTGTGTGTGTTGCAGGATTTTATCAAGGGTGGCAGATGGGATAATTGATGTTGGGGGTAAGAATTCCAGAGAAGGTGAACAGTGAGATGAAGTGAAGGTGGAGCCTGGTGGTTCCGTGACAGCGAGGAGCATCAGAGGATTAATCTTAGTTTGGTTTACTATTTAAAACTATATAAAATTGGGTAAAACATTGCAATTATTTCAGTAAAGAATGTAAGCAAACATGTTTCCCCAAATTCACGCAATAATAATATAAATTATCATTTCAATATTTTATTATTGCAACTTTATATCCAAAAATGTTAAAAGTATTTATTATTATTATTATTATTATTATTGATGTTAAATAAAATAGCTGTCACTGTCAGTCTGACACAGAATTTATTAAGGAGCACCCCACCCATTTTTAAATCAATGTTTCATTCCAATTATACCTGACCAATCTTTCTTGGTGTTGGATCTTCTTCTTCAACAAATATCTGGCTCCAAATCCAGCCTCGTCTCACTCTCAGATGGGACCCGCGAGAGATTTTACTTGAACGGAGCTCATGCTGTTTTTTTGAGATTATAAAGTCACCCCCTAGCCAGCCAGGCATGATGGAGATCATGAGAAGCGCATGAAGAGCAGAACAGTTGTCCATTGTTGAGAAGTTCTTTGAATCAGTATTTCACTGAATGTTATGGCTAGATGTCATGTTGATGATGCAAAGGGAGGACACAGACTCAAATAGCATATGTGCCAAAACTCCATTAGAAGGAAATGATGACTCTTCTGTTATTGAGAAACAGGAAATATATTGTTAGAGTGATTTATAAGGTTGTGGTTAAAGTGAATATAATTCTTCAATAGACTGAACTTTTGGAGTCAATCTGGGGCACACATAATCTATTAGAGTGGGAATTCTGGCTAATCATATGGGGGAATAACAGTTAGTTATTTCCTAACTGAAATAACGTCTTAGAATATATTTTTGGCAGATAAATGTAACAGTAACAATAGCTTATCACTAGTATCTCAGTCAAACTGCCATTTTTACCAAAAATGTATCTTAAATTTTGCAAATCAAATGTCAAAGGCAAGCCTCCAAGGTTAACAAAAAACACAACACAGCGATATACTGGCGAGAAGATAAGAGGCCGTTTTTCTTTAAATTTATGTAAATGGAGGTGAGGCTATATATAAATATAAATATAATCACAACTTAAATTAACAGTTTTTTATTTAATATTTTTGAAATAAACATACATTTGTGATTAAATGCTAAATTAACAAATATTAAGTTGGGATTACTATTTGTCATATTTTATATGTGTTTCTTTAAAGGTACTTCACTCTGGAGTCTGGAGTTGTTTAATAAAAAACCATGATGACAAGACATATAATAAGCCTTTCAGAGTCAAATACATTCTACTGCTTAATGTTGAACCACAGCATTATTTTGATTTCCTGCACATCTTTTCATCACTCTTGTTACAAATCCAAAATGCTTTACCCAGTCAGCTAGCTCTATTGAAAATAGATATACATATATATTCACAAACATGTGTTTAACATTGGGTATATCAAAGTTTATCCCATCCTACAGTCAAATCTTCAGCACATTTTAATTAGTCATTATGGGATTCATGTTGTGACGTGTTGTTTACTGTTATGAATCACGGTAATGAAACCCTGTGTTTTTGAATTGTAACTATATTTAAAATTAAGAAAAGACATTTATTCATGTAAAACTGTTTTAAAGGTAATATGAGAAAAAGTTAAAATGTTGTGTTTAAGTACACTAAGAAGTTTTGAATAACTTTGTTTTTAAATATTTAGAAAATGTTTATTTAATTGAATATTACTGACAAGCTAACCAAAAATATGTATCTAATTTATTCTGATTTTTAGTACAAGTATGATTTTAAAATCTGTTAAGGAGGTTAGTCACATATACAATCCAAATGTTTGTCAATATGTAATGGTAATGTTTTTGAACAAAGTGTCAAGTATAAAAAAAGAGCTCACCTGTATCTCTGAACAATATCATTAACTCTCTCAAAATCACCATCAGGCTTTCCTCAGTTGTTTATTAGCACAATTTAGATCTGTTAACTGGTCACAAACTGCAGTTCTAATGTTTACAGCTCTCAAAATGTCCCTTCGTCCCTCCAATGACCACCTCCCATTTCTCCCCCATTTGTCTTTTTTCCTCATACATTCTGGAGGAGAGCAAACAGTGCTTTTATTGTCAGAGCACAGTGACACACACATCATTCTTCTTCATGCAAACAGCCTAGACCAGTGGCTGCACATCTCAAACCTCTGTTTCCAACAATACAGCATTTATTAGCTTTATCCCACTGCAGGCCTGCAGTACATTCATCTGAGTGTGAACTGTTCCAGAGACTGAAAGGAAGAATGTTTCTGACATTTAAATGCCCCATGAGCCCCTTTTTCCTTATTAACCCAGAGGCATTATGACACCACGTTCAAAAACAGGAACATATAAAAAAAGAAAAGAAATATGTTTTAACATAAGTTAAACAACTGAGTTAAACAACAAGTTTCACATTGCATTTGATGAACATAAATAAAATATTGAGTCCCCGAATGAGTAGAGGGTGGTTGGAGGTAAATAATTAATATATAATAATGATTAACCACTTGTAAGTTTAAGTTTTCTAAGTCTAGTCTCCTTCTGTAAATCGTCCGGGCAGAACTATTGTTCCAGCCACCAAAGACAGATTCCCAAATAACCTGCCTGACTTATCTCAACTGCTCTGTGTCCCCATAAATACACATGAACTAGACGAAATGACTAGCAACATGGGCACTATATTCTCTAATACATTAGAAGCTGTTGCCCCCATCAAATTGAAAAAGGTTAGAGAAAAACGTACAGTGCCATGGTACAACAGTAATACCCACTCTCTCTAAAAAGAAACTCGTAGTCTTGAGTGCAAATGGAGAAAAACGAACTTGGAAGTTTTTAGAATTGCGTGGAAAAACAGTATGTCCAGCTATAGACAAGCTCTAACTGGATGATGACATCACTGAATTCAATGATGAACTGCCTTTAACTGAAATTTGAGTGTTTACTATTGTCATTTTGCCTTATTGACACAATATTTTCCTAATTAATGCTGTTCAATTGCTTTGACACAATCTGTATTGTTAAAAGCGCTATATAAATAAAGGTGACTTGACTTGATAGAACGGTAAAATACGGGAAAATCCCGGGATAAATGGTTTGACAGGTATGCCTCTCGCACCGTTGCTATGCGACAGGAGTGGTAATCGGGAACCCCTAGTGGCGCAATAAGGAAATCCTGCAGAGGCTGAGAGTCCTTCATGCACTTCGAAGGGTCCTTTGTGCACTTCGGAGGCATGGCCTTCGAAGTCCGCGGCCTTCAAAATGCACACCCTTCACATTGGGACACAGCTGCGGTCTTTGCACTTGAGCACTTGACTACTTATATGATGTATTTCCTGTATTTGTTGAGGTGAGCAGGAAGACCACAAGTGTGTGTAGAACTTTTCATTACCTGATGGGACACAATTATAGTGTTGTAAAAATGCAAGTGTTTACAGAGCTTTATTTTTATTTTCAATACTCAATATTTCAATATTTTAAAATCAGCTTCTAAATGTCTTTTCAGTAGTCCCTATAACAGATATCAATTAAATTTTGTGGTGCTTCTAATTAAGTGATAAAAAGCAGTTGCAAATGTTAAACAAAATAAATATAACCACTTCTCATTTGCATCAATAAAAAGTGCAACTCTTTGTTTTACTACCAAATTATATGTAATATCTAATTATTATTAATATTTAACATACATTGGAAAGGTTTCCATGACCTCTCGCAAGATCTCGGCAAAAAGTCTCACGATTTATTTCCAGAACAGGATGCATGATGGGATACACTAAGCCTCAAATACCGCTCCAGATTTAGGGTGCTTCTCAATATCCCTCCTCGTTTCCTTGTTCCTCCATCCTATGACCCGGAAACTGATCGAGCTCAGCCATCTTGAAGGACATCTCAATTCTCTAATTGCACCGTGAGGAGGCGAGGATCGAGGAGTGAGTATCCTCTCCACAGGTGTATCCTTTGCGTATGTGATTTTCATCGAAAAACCTGATGCACGTATAAATTCTCCTCCCCCTTCACATCTGTTGTAATAATATTAATTTATATTTTACCTTTGCAGTTTAAATAAGCCATACATGTCATATAATTCAAACAGGGCATCTTGCTTTATTAATATTTATTATGAATGTCTTAAATAACAAACTTTAACAACATAAGGGCAGATCCCTTTATGCCATGCTCTCAAGTGGCCAAGACCGGGTATTTGGACAAGGCGTTAAGGTGTCTTTACAAGCAGCCACTATCACCACCACGGGCTCAAGAATGAGACCGGGCACGACAAGGTTTTGTATGCATGAATATTTATTAGCAGCTGGCCAGAAGTCACTGAACACACACATATTTATGTTAACAAATCCATAAAAATTAGGTTACATGTTTTTTTTTCCAGTTTGGTTGCACTCACCTGTCTCCTAAACATATATACCCCTTGTTAATAAGCAGAAGCAATTTCCCACAGTCACTTCACATGTCTAAATTCCTAGTCTTTCCTGCATAAAATGAAACATTCTGCCAAAGATCTCTTCCATTTAATTGAAGAAAGGAAGTCGTACAGATTTGGAACAACATGGGGAATGATTTATTCTACACTAAATGCACTAATTACGTATATTCACTGAGCAGATGATTTTATATAAAATGACTCACAATTGAGGAACATTACAAGCAATGTGATGGAGATAGGGAAACCAGAGGGACTCTTGTAATCAACTTTTATATCTGTGCTGTGGTGCATCATGGGAGATGGCAGAAACCAAATGAGGGGAAATGTTTGTGCTTTGAAGTTGAATGGATGTACAATGGTGAAATATCTATACATGAATGTTAAATAACAATAATTTTTGGTTTAGAACATGTACAAAAAGTTTATAATCTTGAGATTTGGTTGTTTGGCGAATTTGATTCCAGGTTGCTTGCATCCCTGTCAATGGTTGTGCCCAAGAGTATAAATGTGCACCAGCTGTGCGTGCACAGGATTGTCAGACTGAGATGGAAGTTGGTGAGTGAATAATCTTCTGAAGATTGGAAATAATGAGAGTTTTTTTTTTTTAAATGTGTATTTTTCCATTGTACTTTATTCTTGAAATTAATTTGCCATGCCTGTATATTTATGTTACAACGATATTGAAGCATCTAACCAACAGAGCACTGGTTCTAAATTCCAGTCCTGGGGACTTATTTAACACACCTGAATCGGATCTTTAGCTCGTTAGGAGAGTGATCCATGAACTGAACTAAGTGTGTCAGATAAGAGAGACATACAAAATGTGCAGAGCGGGGTTCCGTGGGACTGGAATTGAGAACCACTGGTTTAAACCCTTGATATTCAACCTTCTCTTAAATGCTGTCCAAATTATACAAACTGAATTTGATCAACAAAGTTTTTTTTAATGCAAGTTATGCTGAGAAATTATGTACTGAAAATATCATTTTTAAAATGTCATTGTCAACATTTTTTTATTATTATTAATGTTTTATTTGTTAGGGACAGATACAATAAACATAGATGAAAATGTAAAAAAACAATCATCCCATGCATGTACCATAGTGCTTGTAGCCGAAGCTAATTTGCAACACTTGTCCCTAGGAGGGCTTTTATAAATTACAGTTACAATAAATTAGTACACAAATTTATAATATAAATGCACTAAACATGACTACAGGTTTGTTGATGTATCAACCACGATTTCGTGGCTTTCTTAAAATAATTAACATTTACAGTAGATTTTAAATAGTCAGGCAATCAATTCCAAAATTTTACACCTTTCACTGAGAGAACAGTCTGAGCAA
>NW_015638630.1:0-539 GCF_001515625.1 Sinocyclocheilus rhinocerous
TTCAGCTCTGGCTGAAAAGTCGCGTGCCACAGAGCACATGGCGCGCGGGCACCTTGAGCGTACGAGTAACGCGCGACTGCTTGAAAGCGCTGGCCCCTTGGCACGATATGACACTGTATCACCGGGGGGGTCCTATTGGCCAAGTGACCAGGAGAAAAACTGTTACGACAGATGCATCGAGCACGGGTTGGGGAGCCGTATGCGACGGTAGACCAGCCTTCGGGACGTGGTCAGAAACGGAGAAGTTGTGGCACATAAACTGTCTGGAGCTCCGTGCTGTACACCTAGCGCTCGAGTGCTTTCTTCCGGACATTCTCCACCGTCACGTTCTCATCAGGACGGACAGCATGACAGTGGTAGCGTTTATAAATCACCAAGGGGGTGTGAGCTCGCGGCCGCTGCTGCGGCTGGCGAGAGACCTTCTTCTGTGGGCAGATCGACCCCTCCTCTCCATCCGGGCACTACATGTCCCCGGACGCCTGAATTACGGCGCAGATTTACTGTCGAGGGGCGGGGTAATCCACGGAGAGTGGAGATTA
>NW_015638631.1:0-659 GCF_001515625.1 Sinocyclocheilus rhinocerous
GGTGCAAACACATGTAACATTTAGGATGCTTTTGATATCAAGTTTCGCTGGTTAGCTTTGTCCTTGACAGGGTACAAGAAGACCTACAATCTAAAACATGACATTTCTGAAATTGTTTTGTTCAAAAGAAATAATGGTAAATTAAATACTAGGAAATGAATATAAAATAGGACATATACAAAGACAGTTTACTACAGAAAACTACAGTTCAGTTCAATTAACAACAACAGAAACATTAAAATGGTCCAAGAACTGGTAACTTAAACAGGGTTCGTACAGATACTGCAAAATAAAATTCCAAGACTTTCAAGGACTTGCACTACTTTTTTTGGGTTTTCAAGTACTAAAATCAGATCTCACTTATTAATGTTATTATCTTTCAAATTCTAATAAATAAACTAATAAAACAAAATGGTACAAATAAAGTGCAGCACATGCAAAGAACGCAATGGCTGTGACAAATGTAACATTTGAAAGGATACTAATTGAATGATTCAATGTATTTGATCGTTAAAATGACTACAAATTCGGGTTTTTGTCACCACCGTCAGATGTGTCACCTCCCTCAGATGAATATTTAGATAATATTTGATTGATATTTTATATTTGTTAAGGAATTTAATCTTAGAGTTTTGTTTGCCTACGCTTAAATCAACGTT
>NW_015638631.1:1127-1935 GCF_001515625.1 Sinocyclocheilus rhinocerous
CTTTTTCTTGTCGGAGTACTGCAGGTTTTTGGAAATGTAAGCTGTTCTTGCGGCTCGCTATTCTAAATTAGAGAATTTGGACGACGATTGGTGATCTTTTGTATGTTAATGACATTAATTAGGAGTCGTTTACAAAGCAGAGAGCTGAAACCATTCAGTTGCGCGCAAGTTCAAGATGATTTGTGATTCATATATTTCACATCTGAAAGAGAGGCGTACGTGCGTTTTCCCCGCTTTCGGCGGTGGACAGGGGTCAGTACCCAGCAAGCAATAGCCGTCATTTCAACTTCTCGGTTAAGTATAGACCTGATATAGTCCGGCTATGTGTAACCCACTTCTAGCCCAAATAACCTTGAATTTGGTTTCATGTCGTTTTTTGGCAAAATAACTTGTGAGATGTATGATATTCCATCATGTAAGCAAAGTCAGCAGCGTTTACAAAGTGTTTGGTTTCATTTCTTTGACATGTTCAATACGTAGCCTGAGCGTAGCCACGATTTAGTTCGTAGTCCGAGCGGCTATCTGTAACCCCAGTAAAGATAGTTTCAGGTTTGATATTCAGATTTCTTTTGGCTATAAATACGCAGCGAGCTGTCATAAACCCTATTCGCACGGGATTAGTATTACGAGGTGACTTCCAATCATTTGTAATAATTGCTGAGGTTGTCTGTGATCTTAATCCCGTGCGAATCGGCCATGTCTGTCATTTGTAAAGTAAAAATTCCCCCGCAAATGACCTACCATATTTCGCCGAACACCGAGGTCCTGTGCTAATATTAGTCCCGTGCGAATCGGCATCTCTGTGATT
>NW_015638631.1:1962-2599 GCF_001515625.1 Sinocyclocheilus rhinocerous
GATAGTATTTTGGGTGCTGTCATCATATCGCTACACCATACAATTTGCAGAAAGAGAAAGCTGAAAAGGTTTTGAGGTTAATGTGTTACAAATAAATCAAGCATAAAGCTTGAGATATTATTTTAACTTGGTGAAATGTAAATGACAGTGCACAAAACTATATTAGTTTCTTTTTTTTTAATCCATCTGGACCATAGAACGGGACTCTCAAAGCCTTGACATCCGGGTATCCGGTAGATAAATCGGTAAATTCGAGTAAAATCACAGGCTTCGCTTATCCCGTGCGAATGCACCACACGAAATTCAGATGTGGGGGGGTAATTTCAAAATCACACAAGGTCCCCCAGATAATACTAATCCCGTGCGAATAGGGCTATAGACATGCAAATAATACCGAATATCATTCTCCATGATTTGTGAATTCAGGTGAGGCTGTCCTTCGGGCCGAGATCATGTTTTTTTTCGTAGCGACTCTTAATTTTATAATGCCTATAGCGTCAAAAGTTGGACACTTAGAGGAATGAAACCGGTGTCATCTTCACCAGCTTGATCTGTGGATTTTTTCACAGCAAAGCTCTTGTCCGTAAACCCTTTGGTAAGTCCGCTAGTAAGGAATGTGAAAGAAAGGCGTTCTTCA
>NW_015638632.1:0-537 GCF_001515625.1 Sinocyclocheilus rhinocerous
TTTTCGTCTCGTTTTTATTCGTTGACGAAAATGTCAATAGATTTGAGTCATAGTTTGTGTCATTCAAAAAGAGTTTTAGTTCGTTATCGTCTCGTTGTCGTCGGTGAAAAAAATGTTGTTGACGAAAATTATGACTAAAATAATTCGTAAACGAAATTAACACTAACGCAGAAACGCATCTTCGGGTGCATCTGTCCCTGAGATTGGTTTGCAGCGATCGACCTGAAGGACGCATACTTTTATGTGTTGATCCTTCCGCACCACCGACTATTGCTGCGGTTTGCATTCGAAGGACGAGCATATCAGTACAAGGTCCTGCCCTCCGGGCTGTCCCTGTCGCCCCGTATTTTCACGAAAGTTGCGGAGGCAGCCCTTGTTCCCCTGAGAGAGCAGGGCATTCGCATTCTCAACTACCTCGACAACTGGCTCATACTAGCTCAGTCTCAGGATCAGTTGTGCGAACACGGACTTGGTGCTCCTGCACCTCAGCCGGTTGGGCCTTCGGGTCAACTGGGGAAAGAGCAAACTCTCCTCGAC
>NW_015638633.1:0-806 GCF_001515625.1 Sinocyclocheilus rhinocerous
TTCTCTTACTCCCACATATTGACATTTTTTTTACGTTTTATGCGAAGTGCAGCAAGTGTATGTTAGCGTATGTCCCGCCGGTTCATATGTACGCATCTAACCTCCGAACCACGCAGCAGATTCGTTCTGAATTAATCTCTTCCCAAATCATCCCTCCCTAACATTTTCGTCTCGTTTTTATTCGTTGACGAAAATGTCAATAGATTTACGTCATAGTTTTTTGTCATTCAAAAAGAGTTTTAGTTCGTTATCGTCTCGTTGTCGTCAGTGAAAAAAATGTAGTTGACGAAAATTATTCGTCAACGAAATTAACACTGGTTTCCACCTTTGCATGAGAATAAATGCATATAACTGTATTAAAAGTGAGTTTGTGTTTGTGTCAGGGTTTGTTTCGAGTCGCTCCGTCTGCCTCGAAGCTGAAGAAGCTGAAGGCGTCTCTGGACTGCGGCGTGCTGGACTTTCAGGAATATTCTGCGGATCCTCACGCCATCGCAGGTGAGATCCCCCTCCGCTTATTATTAACCATCACACGCTCCTAAACGCAGCTCAGCGTGTGTGGGTGTTAGGTAGTGTTCATTTCGTTAACGAAAACTAGGAGGAAAAATGTTCGTTGACGAGCTTTTTTCTCATGACTAAGACGAGACGACAATGAGGTCAATAAATGATAACTGTGACTGTATCAACATGCAATTCCGTTGACGAAAAAAGACTAAAATGTATTCAAAATAGGGCTGGGCAATATAGCTAAAAAATTTATCAATGATATAATGTTTCATATTGTTCAGTATCGATAATTATTGACATTT
>NW_015638634.1:0-551 GCF_001515625.1 Sinocyclocheilus rhinocerous
CGACGGTCCAGGTCTTGTGCAATTTCAATTTCTGGTTGAATTTCTTGAAAAATTGCGTCAGGATCAGACAAATTGGATCGTTGAAGCTGATTCTGTCGGTCCGTGTAGATAACGTTTTGATCAATAAGATTTATCCAACATGGTTCGCAGATCTAGGAAAAGTTCTATCCAACCGGTATGGTTCACAGATCTAGGAAAAGTAGGCAATAACTGCAGAGTTTATCAGAACGGCCGCTCTTCGCTTATAGCTATGTAGCCGTAGTCACGAGGAAGTAGCGACGGACCTTCTGTATAGTGTCGTACATTCGAGCGAAATAAATTGTTGGGGGAGAGGTCTTGTTTCGACCGTTGGCTGGTTGTTGAGATGGGGCGTTGCACTCAAAAGCGGAGGAGGGTGAAGGGGCCTGGTTAGGGATTGACCTAGCCTCGCATGTGCCACCAAAGAGATTTACTTTTCGGAAGAGAAGGTTTAACTTTTATTAATTTTTATATTTTTTAATCAATTTATGAAAAGAAAACGAGTAGACCTAATAGAATGTAGACGGAAGAGA
>NW_015638635.1:0-593 GCF_001515625.1 Sinocyclocheilus rhinocerous
ATTTGCCAGATGGATGCTAGGCAACGGCGTTCTGAATCCACGCTGTCTGAGCTTCATGAGCGCGCCGGCTTGCTTCCCCCGTCTGCGCGTCCTGAAGCGCTTGATCAGCGCCGCAGCTCCCCCGACTACAATGTCCAGCAAAACATCAGAATAATCAAAAACCGGTGAAATATCGGGTGGGGTGTACTTCCGAATGTCCAGCAATTCGTCTCTGGTGAAACTGATTGCAGGGATATAACTAAAGACAGGACAAACTAACAAAAACATAAAAACAACTGCGGAGCACGCCACGGAGGCAGCCATCAACGTCGGCGCCAATGCTTTGACCAAATATGAAACCATTATCTGGGGAAATGACTGTTACTACATTTCTATTGCATTCCATGTTGAAGAAATTTGTGTTGTTTCTATTTTAATTTACTTTTAAAGTTTAAATCACATTAAAAGCTTAAATGTTGCAATGCAATATGTTGTGCTGTTTTCAAACAGCAATAAAACCATTCCTGTTACATAAAAAAAAAAAAACTAAAGTTTATGGTTATTTTCTGTATATATACACTGTAAAAAGTAATGAGTTGAACTTACTTGGAAAA
>NW_015638636.1:0-233 GCF_001515625.1 Sinocyclocheilus rhinocerous
TACCTGTTTCCTGGAACAAAACTAAAAGGCGGGCGCCTAAAACACAAAGACTGAATAAAATGAACTGAATCATCGTTTTCGCTTAAAACAACTGATTTATTAAAGTCGTGTTTAGGTACAAAGAGAATAGTCTTTCCACACCATCTTCAACTTGTAACTTTAAGTGTTTTAAATGTACATGTAACAGAGAAAAAGCAAGATTGAGGCCTTGTGTGTGTGTGTGTGTGTGTGTG
>NW_015638636.1:499-830 GCF_001515625.1 Sinocyclocheilus rhinocerous
GAGTCATCTTAAAATGTAACATACTGTATATATAAGTTTTAACGGCGTAGGTATTTTCTACCGTCGGGCATCAGGAGTCTGGTGTGGTGTAGGCCTACGCTATTTCATTTAGCTTGATCTGTGCTTTTTAAGCGCAATTAAATATTCTCAGGGTGAAGACCTCACATGTGCTGTTTCATTCAAGCACGGTTTACAACCCCCAAAAATCAGCAGGTATCCGAAGAATACGTATCATGGTGACATGAGTAGCATTTGGAATGTCTTTTCTCATATCTGTAGTTGACTGAAGCCTGACACGTTGTTGTTTAAACAAACATTTTCAATGAACCGG
>NW_015638637.1:0-443 GCF_001515625.1 Sinocyclocheilus rhinocerous
TATCTAGATTCTATAGTGTATCTAATCTATATGTTTGGTTGACTGCATTTATTCTGATAATGAAAAGGCTGCAGCATTTGCTATGCTGTAGGCCTATATGAAAGGTGCGTTTCTCTCGTACTGCAGAGATGGCTAATCAGCAGGGCGGATTGGCCATCTGGCAATTCTGGTAAATGCCAGAGGGGCCGGACCATTTTGTTTAATGTGGGCCGGTCAGATTTTTTCTAAATATATATAAATAAAATTCTTTTTACGGGCCAACAGCGCATAGGACAGGTTTTTATCGCTTGCACTATTTCTCTATGGTTATAATAATGATAATGTTAATAATAAATAAATGTTAAGCATTTGGCCCAGTCGGCAACGGCTGGCCGCTTGGTCCCGAGATGGGCCGACCGAACCGTTCAGTCAAAATCAAGCACGTCATCAGAGAGATTGCAACA
>NW_015638637.1:1158-1357 GCF_001515625.1 Sinocyclocheilus rhinocerous
AAAAAAAAAACATTGAGCACGCATACAGTACATACATAAGTTTAATGCAATGAATCCTTAGGTAGGGTGGACTGCAGAGTCAAGTGTCATAGAGGTAGGAAGACACAATGAGAGAGACACATCCTGATACAAATGCTGCCAGTTTCTTAATAACGTGGCTCTAATTAACTATTAATTAACTCTTAGGATAGGAGGAACC